>NC_090442.1:57089173-57206673 GCF_031143425.1 Pleurodeles waltl | reverse complement strand
TTTTCCCTGTGAGGCGCCCACTCCTGGCTTTTCCCTGTGAGGCGCCCACTCCTGGGCAGCCCCCAGGGTGAAGCCGAGCATCAGGGCCGTTGTGGAGATTAAGTAAGCTATTGCCCAGAGTTACAGAGTGGGACCTGTTAATTAGATTAGGCAGGAATTGAGCCCAAGACTTTGAACCCTGGTCCCAGGCCACATCTCTGTATCAGGGTCTGCTGCTCTAACCATTGTGCCACACTTCTCCACTAGTGATTTGGCACTGGTCCTTGGGGTCCTGCATTACTGTGGAATTTATGCACCCGGATGCAGAAGGTTTGCTATGCTTGCCATTTCTGTGTTGTGATGAAAACCAGTTGTGGCAGTTGGCATCCTTTTAGATGACTTGCTACCTGGGCTTATGACTGCATCTTGTTGACATACAGTACAGACTGCCAGATTGGGCCTGCACACCCTGGTGAATGGTCAGGAATACGGTCCTATGTGGATGGATGCACAAGGAAGCATCCAAAGGCTGTGTAGAGGCCTTGGCAGGGTGGCCGCACAGGTGGGTGGATGTGACCTATAGATTTGGGGTATAGTTCACAAACTTCTAGAATGATTGGCCTTGAGTTGTTCCTGAGAGATCTGTAAAGTGTTGTTTTTTTTTTTTTTTTTTTTTTTTTCAGACTTCTATTCGGCAATACCTGGAAGGAGGAGATAAGGAAAACAATTGTCCCACCTGGTAGCTCATCCACCTCGATTCCTAAACAAGAACCGCCTCTATCCAGCACTGACCAAACATTGTATATTACTGTACAGATTTTATTTATTTCCAATAAATGTGCACTTTTTTTACCGATTTTTTTTTTTTTTTTTTTTTTTTTTTTTTTTAATTATATATTTGAAGGCAGGAGCACTCACATTGCAATGTAAGCTCTATAATAGCTGAAAACCGCTGTGCCCTCTGTTTGGATTCTGCTAACAACGCCCCGGGGAGGGATAAAGGAATGATGGAGAGATGTGTGAATATGCATTCTGCAGAGTAACAGTCGGAACACAGTAACAGCCCCCCCCCCCCCCCCGACCGAAACCTCACTAAGCATTGGTACCTTCCTAATGTGCGCAATAGATGCCACCTCGAAATTTTACTGCAACATTTTTTTTTTGGGGGTGGGGGGGTAGATCCCGTTTTACTGGTGTACGAGGTGGTGTGGACTGCAAGAGACTCTCATGCGTCGCTAATGCTCACTAATGTGATGTCTGAATATGGCAGAGAAGCGGAGGCTCTCGGTCGATGCACACCGGTGTTGAGGGTTCCCTCCTCTCCTCCTCGGTGTTTGCACAGCCCTCTACCGGAAGCGGAATCTCTCCCTCACAGCTCCATGGATGCCGGTCCTACGAACTGTTTCGTTCCGCTCCCTCCGCCAGCCATAGAGGAGAGTGACCACACACCGCGTTGTCAGTCTCTGGTCTCAGTCTCTCAGTTCCCCCTCCCTCCTCCTAACCCCCGCTCCCATTTTAAGATCCACTGATCCCATATGATCTGACTGGAAACCACTGTGTTATTCAGAGACCTGGGAGTTCTTTCTCACCACCATCTCGTGAACAGGCCAAGACTAGGCTAAGCATTGGAGGCAGACAAGCTATAGTAGTGGGGTACAGGTGTTTGTTCATGTGTACCCCAGTGTGCAGATTACCAAATCACTATGCCCGTTTAAAACTGACTGCCCTCCCCCCAGTGTCTCTACAGCCGGAGAGCTGTACTTGAATGCATGAGGGATGGGTGTACCCCAGGTTGGTGTAGTCCAAAGGTTGTACAGTGGATCATCTGCTATTTGGAACTGGGGCCCTCTCTTGACTGAGAGACTTCAGGTGCAAGGCCTCTATGTCCACCAGATCCTACCCTGCATTTAGTCTAGGTTTGGACTTAAAAACCTTTTCTGGAAGCCAGATATCCTTCAGCAGGGCAAACCAGCATGTTTAGGCCGACTGGAGATTTATGACATCTGTTAGAAATTAGGTCTCTAGTTGGCAGAGGTATGCACCCTTCCCTAGTCAAGGTAAGTCAGTTACACTCCCTAAATTAACCTGTGCTCACTTTCTGGTAGCTTGACATAGAGCAGTCGGGCAGTGTGTAAACTACTTGTGAAACACTTGTTTACAGTAACACAGTGAATGACGCCACAAAAAGACTAGACACCAGGTTAGAAAAATAGATAATATTTATCTGAGAAAAACCAGACCAAAATGGCAAATCCACTACGTAGAACCCAAGATATGCAATGTTAAAGATTTAGGTGAAAATAGCGCATAGAAGTGCAAAGCACCAAGTCACAAGTCCAGGCTGACCACGATGGAGCGTGGGCTGGCTGCAGGGACCCGCTTGGGCCCGCTGAACACTATACCCTAAAACCTGGTGTGCAGTCTGCACAGCGTTGCTTTGTGGCGGTTCTGCTGAAAACCACAGAAGCCAGAGCACCGTAGGCCCACTGCCAGGAGTCCAGGCCTGGGGTAGCACCATTTGGCAGGGTGTATACCCATAGATGGCAGAGTCCAGGTGCTGTATCCGGTGAATTGTAGGCAGTGTTTGATGTCCCTGAGATTACAGAAGAACAGGTGGCGAGCCAACAAGCATTTGGAGACTCTTGGATGCAAGGGATGGAGAGAACAAGTCCAGTCCACACTGCAGGACAGAAGCAGCAGGTCAACACAGCAGAGCAGATAGCAAAGTGACAGTCCATCCTACACCACTGCAGCAGTAGACGCCAACACAGCAATGCAGTTGCAGAGTATCAGTCACTCCTGGCCGCACAGCTGTCCTTGTTCATGACAGTGCCCTTGGTTCCAGTAGAGATCTGCTTTGGTGGGATTTGGGGTCCCGTATTTATACTTTGGTACCTGTTTTTGGAAGGTGGGAGAAGCTTCCAGAGGGAGGCATTTGAAATGTTTAGATGCCCTGCCTCTCCTGTCCTGGGTCCAAGCTGGCTGGAGTGACCATACAGGGTTGTTAAGCTTTGCTGTCGGTGGACAGGACAAGTATAATCAGGTGAATGTGAGGCAGTGCTAAGCTCTGCCCCCATCAAGCCAGTTAATGGCCCATTAAGGCACATCTAAACTCCCATTGTGAGTAGCTGCCTAGAGGGAATACACAAAACCCAGCTGTCACCCAACCCAGACGTATATTCAGAGGCAGACAGAGGCACAGAATGGTAAAAGTAAGAAAATGCCAACTTTCTAAATGTGGGCGGCAACACTTTGCTGCTAGCCTCTGATGGAGTGAGTCTTAACTGCTGAGTCCTACTGCGCAGTTGCAGAAAAAGGTCATGTGGAAGCTTGTATCTGTGTAGCTCAGATACAAGGTCCGCCATTTGACCCTTGTAGTCCTTTTGGGGGTTCCTGTGTTCAAGGCAAGCAGGTCCAATATTTCTTTGGGCTGGTCAGAAAGTAGGGCAGTTCTTCTGACCCTTCACAAGTCCAGGACTGATTTGTGAAGAGATCTGTGGGTTCAACTTTCATGCCCAATGCCATCCTGACTAGAGAGACAAAGGAGAGGCAGGCTCCTTTGAAGCTCAGGAAGGGCTGAGTATAGCCCCCAGGCCATCCTGAGAGAGGGGGAGGGGGAGGGGCTGGGGGAGTCACCTGCCCCACACCAAGAGCCCTTTAACAAATCTTACAACAGGGGAGCCATCAGGGTCATGTGACAACTAGACACTGGCAGGACAGCCTTTTAGTTTCAGACTGGAAACTGACCAACTTTCTAACAGTGTAATTTCCAGAATACTAATATACAATCTGACTTCCCCATTAAGTTGGATTTTGAATTATGTTTTTTTTTTTTTTTTTTTTTTACTGTTGAGATACGCAAAACGTCAAACATCAAAGGAGTGTCCAGCCAGGGTGCTCCCAGGCAGACTGGGAGCCTGTGCAGGCTCTCTCCAGCCCGGCAACCGTGTTGCTGGGCTTGAGTGAGGCTACTGCGCATGTGTGTTTGGCTTGCCCGAGACGGCCGGCCACATGCGCTCAGCACTGCCCCCCCCAACTGATCGTCACTCCCGTGGCCTTGCCCTTTTACCAAGCAATGATAATAAGCTCAGTTTATTATTTTTTGGTAGAAGGTTTGCAGCTGCCAATCCTCTGTACTCATCAGACACTCGAGGGCGGGGTGAGGGGCGGCATGAGGCCTGGCAATCCTAATATATATATTTTTTTAAAGACTTTAACAATCGACGTTCGTACATTCGCGTTCCCAATGTACTGATATGGCCAATATTTTATAACCGTTGTCTTTCCAACAGTGAAGAAATTCTGTATCACAATGATAATATATTATCAAAAGTAACAAAGTAACCCTAAAAAAAAAAAAAAAAAAAATACGAAATGCAGGAAATTGAAATATAGCCATTTTTAGCTTAAGGAACGAGGCATCTCTGCAGTATTGTGGCCGCAGAGGTTTGCTCCTCAGTCTGTTAAATACATTTCAGATTACTGTTCTTATTAATATCATAGAACATTTTGCATGTTTTTGAAAAGTAGAATATTTCACGGCTGCGATGCGTTGTCACTTCCCTTATGCCTAGAAATGAGCACCCTTTTTGATGACTTCATCCACTGAGTATCAAACCCCCGATGGGTCAGACTGTTCCTCGGTGAGCCCAGGTGGAGAGACTGTGTGTGTGTCTGGAGAAGGGTCACCTGAAGAAAGCTTGAAGGAGGTGTTCGGCCCTGTCTGAACACCCGGGTGTGAGACTGAACCTGGACTTCGAGTCTGATGATCACCCGTGTCTGTGATGTCTACAAACCCACACGTCACTGTCACAAAAGTGTGGCCAGTGTGAAATGCACACTGCAGTCCTCGTAGCCCGGGTCGTAGGATCTACAAGTGGCCAGCAGAGGGCGCTCCTCGCCTGCGGACAAACTCTATTGAGCCACATTGCATGAAATGAAGAAGGGCTTTCTCTTCCGGGTTAGCAGCGGCAGAGACAGCACTAGTAGCTGAAGCCAACTCTTGTTTTTTCCTAGTTGCCCATCGTGCTGTAGAAGAGGAAGGACCCCCTGTGCAGTTATCTTCATTATCAGAATCCTCCCCCAACACCAAATAAGCCCCAGGAGGAGGAGAGAGCCTGGAAATTTCTTCACAGGTTTCTGCTCAGGTAGGAGATTGTCAGCACCTTCTGCTGTGTTTGTAGAAACAGACTGAATAATCCTGGAGGAAATCTCTGTCAGGAGACGGGCTGAGCTGGGCTTGTCTTTTCCTCCGGCCCCAGGGGTGTTTGTGATCATCATGTGTGGTAAAGAGGGAATCTCTGCATACAGCACTGCATCGAGCAAGCAGTATGCACCACTGCACTATGAAAAAATCTGTGCACGCTCCACTGCATCTTACCTCACTGAGATCTGTAACCAGTGCACTGCATCTTACTGCACTATGAGAAACCTATGCACGCTGCACTGCATCTTACTGCACTGTAAAAAATCTGTGTACAGTATCGTACTGCACTGTGAGAAATCTGCACTCTGCACTGAATCATACTGCACTATGACAAATCTGTGTACACTGCACTGTATCTTACTGCACTATGAGGAATCTGCAAACTCTCCACTATCTCATGCACTGTGAGAAACAGCTGCACTGCTTAGTACTGTATTATGAGGAATTTGTGCACTCTGCACTGTATCTTACTGCACTATGATGAATCTGTGTACACTGCACTGCATCTTACAGCACTATCTGGAATCTGTGTACTCTGGACTGTATCTCATGCACTGTGAGAAATCAGAGCATGCTGCCCTGCATCGTACTGCACTACGAGGAATCTGCACCTTACTGCAATATCAGAAATCTGTACCAGTGCACATTACTGTAATATGAGAAATCTGTGGACTGAGCACTGCATTTTATTGCACTCTGAGAAATCTGTACACACTGCCCTGTATATTACTACACTGAGAAGCCTGTGACTGCTTTTTATTGTACTGTGAGGAATCTGTGCACCCTGAACTTCTTTTTGCTGTACAATTTGTGCACACTATACTGCTTTTTACTACACTATGAGAAATCTGTGCACGCTGCACTGCTATTTAGTACACTATGAGAAATTGGTGCATAGCACACTGCTTTTTACTACACTATAAGAAATCTGTGAACATTGCACTGCCTTTTACTGCACTTACAAATGTATGTACTGATTTATACTACAGTGAGAAATCTGTGCACATTGCACTGCTTTTTACTGCACTCTTGACAAATGTATGTACTGATTTATACTACACTGTGAGAAATCTGTGCAGAGCTCTGTTTTATACTATACGGTGAGAAATCTCAGCACTGTGTTGCTTTTTTTTTTTACTACACTAAGATGGTCTTTCCCAGCAAAATATTCATGCTGCACAGTTTATACTGCACTGCAGGACCATTTACAGAAGAGGAAATCTATGCATCCTTTACTAATTTTGACTCGCACTATGAGGGGCCTCTTTAAAAAGGGGAAAACTGCACACCACATTGCTATTTACTGAGAAATTTAGCATTTACAGGCATAATCTGTACTTTATACTACTTTGTGAGGGGTTTAAAGCTATAAAAGGAAATCGATTTTTTTTGCCGTAACATGAGGTATGTTTAGAAGTGGAAATCTGTGCACTTGATTAAGCTGGCTTTTTATGGTGAATACCAATGTAGGGGTACACTATGCAAAAAGTCCAGACGATCCTTATTGGTTTACAGAGGCTTGCTTTTATAATCCCAAGTTCTCAATTTGTGGTAGTGTGGTCGAGCAGCTTAGGTTTATGTTGTTGCGCATTTGTTGTACACACAGAGTCAATAAATGACACACACACAAATAGAAATCTGAGACCAATTTAGAAAAATAACAGATTTTTATACATATTTTTACACCAAGACCATTGATATCGGGTAAGTAATTTAGATGTTATAGCTTTTTACAGGTAAAACAGTAGAAAATCGCAGCTGTCATATTCGAGGCGTGAGCCTTGAACACGGTAATGTTACCCTATGGGAGAAACACACACTGCATTGGAATACTTGCAAACGGTTTTTAGGGTCCTTCTCCTGGACTTAAGGGGCTTAGGGGACCAAAGTCCAAGAAAGCACCAGCAGTTCAGTTTTACCTACCCTGGGGTGTCCGGGAGCAGAGGTGCTGGTCGCGTTGGTAGCCTCAGGCACTGTGCGTTAAAGTCAATGGAGAAGTACCTGCAAAGGAGAAGGCTGCAAGTGGGTACTAGGGGACCAGTCTGGCAGAAACCATGGGGGGCTCTGCTCTTGAGGATCTCAGGGGCACAGAGGCATAGTTTTTGTAGACCCGGGCTGGGGGCTCGGGCGCAGAGGGGTTTTGTCTGACAAGTCGCTCGAGACAGTCTCTCTCACTAAGGTATTGGGTGGCGGGAGAGGGAGAGAAAACAAGACAGTAGGGCCCGCTCGATGATGACCTTAAAGATCCTGACGTCCCTCGTTGGTAGGTCTGTGTTGGCGGTGTCCGGGTTGGACACACAACAAGCCTTGGTGCTTGCAAGGACTCTGGTACCCTAGATATTGGTACAAGGAGGCTCCGGGAAGGCTCAGTGTCTCAAGACTCCTGGCAAGTTACTCTCTCTTTGGACCCAATGGTCAGCAAAACAGTGAACTGGGTAGATGAGGTTGGTGTCTGCAGATGCAGAGAGATGGCTCCTCCACCTCAAGGGAGATGCTGCTTGGTTGGCGAAGTTCTGGACAGACCTCCAAGGGTTTGTAGAGGCTGGTCAGCGCAGGATGAGTTGTTACTTGCGATTGTCGGGAGAGCAGCAGCCAGGCAGGGTTTGGCACCAATTTTGGTGCTGGTCCACAGTTCTTGCATGGTTGGCTGTTCCTGGTCCTACTTCTCTACCCCGGTAGGCAAATCCGATTTCTCATGTCAGGGGAACCCTTAAGTACCAAATTTAAGGGAGTTTATGGTAGTAGCTAATGGGCTATTTACCCTTGGGGTGACTACACCCCCTATATTACCACTTCTGGGGGGGAGAGGGCATATTCCTGACCCAGAGTTCCTAGTTCCACCTAAAATAAGATGGTGGAACGCTTCCTCAAGTGTCCATGTCAGTTAGCTAACCTTAGGGGTGTGACTAGCCTAGAAGTGAGACACACCTCTTGAATAACTAATTTCCCGCTTGCTCTGTTGCCAAATAGGCCTCAGGGCAGGAGGTGGCATTCCCCGAGTCTTGGGGAAGCCAGGCTCACATATCAAGGGCGAGAGATGCTTTAAAGCCTCTGGTCTTGATATGCTAAATTCACTAGCCATTCAGCAGCAGGAGATGTGATCACCTTCCCCAGGAGCAGGCATGATTTCTGGCCCTTGAGAGCGAGGGCTCCTGCCTGCAGGGGGTCAAAAACTTATCTGTGGTGGCAATATGGATGATATCAGTCAGCCAGCACACTAAGAGACTAGTAGGTTTTTCAGGGGGCACCTCTAAGGTGCCCTCAGGGAGCATGTCATTATAAATCCGATACTGGCATCAGTATGAATTTATTAAGACGAGGTGTTTGATACCAAACACCATTAGCTTCAGTGCAGCCACCATGTAGCTTGGTAATTCCTAATGACTAGTGCCCAGCACATGTCCTTAAGATGGCTGCCTAATGATTTACAATATCTAATAATGAACCTAGACATCACAGGGGTACATCTGCTCATGCAGATGTGCCCTCACATGTAATACGATGCACCCAGACTTAGGACTCCAAGGCCTGCTTTAGGGGTGACTTACATACATTACATGCAGTGGTTGTGGGCATTGCACACAAGGAGTGTGCAATGATGTGTTTTCAAAAAGGCGTGCACCAATTCACGCATTCTGCAGTGGCAGTCTGCGTGTGTTTGAGAGTGGGCCCCTTAGGGTGGCATAATACATGCTGCAGCACTTGGGGACCGTCTTTAGTACCCACTCTCTAGGTGCTCTAGATGGGGTACCATTTACTAGGGACTTACAAGGGTGCTAAAGGCCTTGCCAATAGCATTACAATTAGACATTTACCTTGTTTTAAGGGAAAGAGAACTGGGGACCTGGTTAGCAGGGACCCAGTTCACTTCCTGTTGAAAAGCATCAGTACTAGGGCAAAAAGTGGGGGTGACCATGTCAAAAAGGGGCACTTTCCTACATCCGCATGAGGAGGGTTATATAGACTAAATGATTGGCCTTTATTAATAAAAGAGGAAATCAGTACAAGCTGCACTGAAGTAGATTTGTTGCTAAGAGGAAATCGTACCACACCACATTGTTTTTTATTGCACTATATGGAATGTCTATAGAGGAAATCTGCCCACACTGTCCTTCCTTGCACTACACAATGGGGTGTTTACTGATAAGAGAAAATGAATGCACAGTGTCCTTCTTTTTACTACAATGCGAGGGGTGATCAAGGAGGAAATCTGTCCACATTGACCTTCCTTGCACTACAGGATGAGGTCTGTCAACAGTTGTGGATATAACAGGGAATATGTTTGGGCACACGCAATACAATCTGTTGCAAATAATATATGCCAACCATATATTAAGACTGCTTACAACTGCAGATAACAAAACAAGCAGAAAGAGATCCTACACTCACTCAACGTGGCAGAGAAATTGGCATGAGGGTTGCAGTCATCACGCATGTCACTGGGGATCAAAAAGTTCCTAGCTTGCGCAACAAGAATTTTCAATTTTTTTAAGGACACGGAGGTGAGGATTATGCTATCTCTTTTTTTACTGTCAACACACAGCAGCCAATAAAAAAACAACACTACATTTCCCAACAGCCTTGCAACTTCGTTATGACCCCCAATCAGGGCCCACCATCTAGTATATATATATATATCATAAACATTAAAGTCCGTCCTCTTTCTTTGCCCATCTAGTCCAAAATCAAAGACACGAACCAACACCGGCCCACGTAGTCGTAGTGCCAAACTGTGGTTTCTTCATGGCGAAGGAAACAAAACAGCACAACTGGTGCAACTCAGAACCGAACGTATTTCCATGTTGAAATTCAGTTTGCCCTGTCTGGTCCTATAAGAGATCCTCATATCTCTAAATTCGCACTGGGGCCACACAAAAAAGAGTGCCACTGGAAACCACGATTGAGCTTTCCAACATGGTGTTACCAAGATCATCTGCAGCGTCTGACGAATGACCTGGGAAAGAACTCGGTGAATCATGGAGAAAGGGGGAAACGCATAGTTCAATTCCCCCATCCAGGACTGAAGGAAGGCGTCCGAGCTACGCGCTATCGGATCCGGTCTCCAGCTGTAAAAGCGTGGGAGCCGAACATTCAGACGGGACGCAAACAGATCCATCGAACAAGGACCCCAAAGAAGATTCAGAAACTGAAAGACTCTGGGATGTCATTTTCCATCGCTGACATCTCTGCGATATCTTGAATTCCAGTCTGCTACCACATTCACTTTGCCCAGGATGTACTACGCTGTGATCGTAATTTGATGAGGTAGACAGAAGTGCCAAAAGTCTGTTGCAATTTCCACTAGAATTCTGGACTGCGTACCCCCAAGTACCTTACTGCCGATATGTTGTCCATTTCAAGAGGATACAACATTTTGACTTGACCGGCGACATTGTCTTCACTGCAACGAGCCTGCTAGAAGCTCTAGACAATTGAAGTGCAGTTGAAGTTCTTCCGGGGACCACCGACCCCATGTCTTCATCTGACCACAAGGCAAAAATTGCCTTGCCGTTCTAGGCGTCCATATGAGTCAACCTCCATTGAAGCTCTGTTCGGGCTTCTTGTGACAAAACTACTAGTCCCGAATAGGATAGGCTATTGCGTGGATGCATAATCTTCAATCTCTGAAGAGCCCTATGATGCATAATCTTCAGTCTCTGAAGAGCCCTATAATGCAGGGGCCCCGGGAAGATGGCTTGAATAGATGAAGCCAGGAGGCCCACAAATCTGGCAAGTACCGTCAAGGAAGTCGAACGAACAGACCATGCTTTCTTCAACTCCTTCTTGAGAGATAGTCTCTTTGTCAAGGGAAGTTTCAATTGGGTCGAAATGGAATCTATCCTGAACCCCAGAAAATGTATCTTTTAGGAGGGATCTAACTGTGATTTCTCTGTGTTTATAATGAAATCCAAATCCTGAAGAAGCTGAATCGTCCAGGAAAGGTGTAGAAGTACCAGACGCTACTCTTGCGCCATGATAAGAATGTCGTCGAGATTAACTATGAGACGCACACCTTTTTCTCTGAGCCACTGCATAACTGGACGCATGATCTTGGTGAAACCCCAGGGGGAGGAAGACAGTCCAAAGGGAAGAGCTGAGAACTCGTAACACCTTTTCCGCTAAAAGAACTGAAGGAAATGGCGATGAGGAGTGAAAATAGGAATGATCAGAGAAGAGTCCTTGAGGTCCAAGCAGACCATCCAGTCTCCTTCTAACAATAGGTCTTAGAGGAGATAAATGCCCTCCATTTTAAAATGCTGGTACACAATCCACGTGTTTAATTGACAAAGATTGAGTACCAAGCGAGAACCCCCTCCCTTCTTTTGGACCAGAAAGATCATACTGATAAACCCTCTGGGATGAGGATGAGAAGGAACAATGGCCCATTTTTCAAGAAGTGCTTCTACTTCTTGATCTATGAAAGCACTCTCTTGATGGGAAAAACTGAGAGGAGGGGGAATAAACATTTGTTTGGGAGTTGAATAAAATTATAGATGGTAGCCTGTTACCGTCTCTAGTACCCATACATCTTGTGTGACCAAAGACCAGTTGTGTATAAACATACTCACTCTGCCCCCCAAAACTACCTCCCCTCCCCAGAAGGAAGAATTGTTACCTGATTGAAAGGAATTCTGGTTGTATGGTCCTCCTCTGTGAGGCCCTTTGGGATTGCGGCCCCTGCAGCCTCTGCCTCTTGAGGGGTAGAAGTTGGAGTTGGTTTGGTAGCCAGAGGCTCCCCTGCCTCTATAGTATGGACAGGAGGTCTGGGGCCTGAACCGGCCTGGCGCTCGACCTCCAAAGTGTCCAGCCGTGCGAAAAAGGCCACTGTTAAATACTTTCTTGATTGAAGTTTGGGCCTTATCGAAAGCCGAGAAGGTAGCCACATATTTGGCCAGGTCTTTGACAAACCTGTCGCCAAACAATAGTCCGTTAGCTGCTGGACCAGCATCAGATGGTGCTAACTCTGCCAATTTTGGGTCAATGCGTAGCAGAAGAGATTTCCTACGTTCTGTGGAAATCGAACAATTAGCATTCCCTAATAAACAGATGGCTCTTTGGGCCCATTGTAACAGGACGTCAGGATCTATTACTTCTTGGGTCTCCTTGCCCAGTAGCGCTAAATCTAAAATTTTAGTGAGGGGCTCAGAAATGTCCAATAACTTGTCCTGACACCCCCGCCAGGCTCTATCAATGCCCTTTTTTGGGTCCTTGGCATATTTCTTCAGAAAGGTCACCATGTGAGGATTGAGTTCCAGAGTCTCCGCAACTTTGCCGGAGAGAGCAGGGCAATGGCACTCAGACCGCAGCATGTTGCGAATGTCTTTCTCAAAACTTTTTCGGAGTCTTGACTGAACATACCATGCCACTTCTTGACATGCGGTTCAGTCTGTGGACCTAGGATGTACTGTAGCAAGAGGAACAAATTGTAAATTCTTACTAGGCGGGGGAATCAAAGGTTCCTCAGCATGATGAGCTTTACGCTTATGCTTGCCCTGGGGTTGGTCATGAATAGAGTTTAGTCCTAATCAGAAGAATTTGACTCATCAGTTGTATTTTAAATAGTTTGAAAGGAAGGAGTCATTTTACTACTCTTGAAAGCCTCATACTCGTGATCATTCAGGACCGCATTAATGGTCTGTTCCAGTGGGTCATAAGATGACTGGCCAGGCTCATTTATGTTGACGTCTACAGGGGTGGGGTTCCCAGCCTGCGTCAAAGCGCCTAACTCCAAAGTTGAAAATAGGTTGCGCAAAAGGATGCAGGGCTTTCACTAAAGCCTTATTAAGTGAGTCCTGAATGTGGAAGTCTAATGCCTCCACAAGGTGCTCTTCTATGTGCTGGTCATAATGCCCAGCATCATAATCCCCGTACTGATCATCATCTGGGTATTGTTGGGCCATGTTTTTCAGTGCACAATGTAATACAATATAGCAGAGGTCCCAAAAATTTGTGCACAATTATTTATCAACAAGGGGGGGACACCCAGGTGCAACTAGGGAATTTGAAAAATTCCCGTCCGGTATACTGAGATGGGAATCAGCGAAGGAAGCACCAGAATCCCCTAGAGCCGAGCTCTAACGTGTTTCTACAGCCCCTCCAGGCGTAGAACGGGGGTCTCATGGAGCAGAAAAGGAAGCCACTTTTCTGTCGATGAAGCGTGCTTGCACAGATCCCAAAAGCGGGTCTGTGCGCATGTGTGAAAACTACGTCAGAAAGCGGACTGCTTCAAGCACTCGCGCGGCCTCCCCTTACACTCCTCACTGGCAGTAATGAAATCAGCAGGAAATCATGCGGATGAAAGGGGCACTTGCGCTACGAGCACATGAGATACAGGAATAAAATTAAGGCATACATGGAAGTAATGGCGGTAAGGAAATCAGCCATAAAATCACGCCTGTGAAACAGGGACTTCTGCGATACGAGCGCTTGAGACACATCAATAAAACTAAGGCGCCTGAAGGTAAACAAGTATTGATAAACCACAATAGCGTAAGGGAAATGCGAAAGTACTTAGCTCTGCGTTGAAGAGGCAAAGAAAGAGAACGGACTTTGATGTTTATGATATATAGATAGATATATATATATATATGTATGCACTAGATGGTGGGCCCTGATTGGGGGTCATAATGAGGTTGCAAGGCTGTTGGGAAATGTAGTGTTGTTTTTTATTGGCTGCTGTGTGTTGACAGTAAAGAAAGAGATAGCATAACCCGAAGCCTCCGGTCCTGACATAGAATCTGCAGTGCGTCTGTATACACTGGTATGGTTTTGACCTCAGGAGCGTGTGTCGCACCATGGGGTAGAATGAGTGGGGGTCGACAAGGAGACTTATGGGAATGAGTCCGCGCTCTGTGCACCATCACAGGGCTTCTCTAAGAGTGCATCCCGATATCAGAAATTGAGTACTTGCGGGAACCCTTCACTTCCTCCCTGTGCAGTGCTGCACTCTCCACTTGCACCCAGGCCTTTTATAGATAACACTCATGCAGAAGTGGCGGGTGGGTTGCAGCCTTCCATTTGCGGGTCATCAGTCGCTTCGTCAAGCTAAGGGCCAGGTCTGTAAATCGTGTTGCTGTACTGTTTTTCTTAGTGCGATAACTGAGATCCAGTAGACACACATCCCAGCATTATCCCAGGTGTGTAGTGACATCTCTCCAATATTCTGCCAGCAACGGGCAGGACTAAAGCAAAAGCGGGGACAGGCAGCTTTGGTACGGTTAAAATAGTGATTCATTTTGTGGGGAGGTAAATAGGCTCTGCGCAATATATAAAACTGCATTAGCTTAAACCGGCATAGCGGCAACATTAGAGTAGGATAGGCTAAAAATCGCCTGCCATTCTTATTCTGTGTAACTGCTTTCCAGGTCTGAGTGCCAGTGTTGGTGCAGCGCAGTGCGGGGTAGTTGTGTGCGTGTGCAGAAAGCAAGCCAGCCACCGAGTCAGATATCTGGTCCTACCCAGTACGCGCAAGTATTGCATAGTAAGGTGCTGCAGGGGCTCCTGCTGTATGCCTCCCCAGGATTGGGCAAGAAGCGTGCAAGAGGAAGTGACCCGGCGGAAGCTCAGAATCAGCCAGTAGCTATCCTCTATGGGCAGGAGGGCCCGTCTCGCTATAGGTCACCTACACTGTGCAGTCCCGCCTCGTGCCGGGGCCCCAGTATGGGGTCTCTTTACTGATAATAGGAAATTAATGCACGGTGCGCTTCTTTATACTGAAAAACGAGGGGTGCTCATGGAAGAAATCTGTCCACACTGCTGCCTAGTACCACAGTTTTGCTAGATATGAGGGTTGTTTAAAGAAAGAGAAAATCTGTGCACACCCAAACTTTCCACTCAAACAATCAGAGGTATTTACAAAGAAAACATCTTCCCATGTACTTCTTTTTACTCAAGTGAGAGGTGTATCAAACAGGAAATCTGTGCCCTCTCCACTGCTTTTTACTTACAATGTGAGGGAAACATACAAAGACAATCTGTACTTAGTATACTGCTTTTTATCAATACAGGGGCGTTTACACTAAAGTGAAATGTGTACACACATCACTGTTTTTTTACTGGAACAACGGGCACTTACAGCTAAGAGGAAATCTGTACAAACTGCACTGCATTTTTACTGAACTATAGTCCTAATTCTGAGGGGATCGAAGATATGAGAAGATATTGGGGCCTGATTTAGTGATTTCGGCAGATGTCATTCACTCCTCAAAATCCTGCTATTTTGAGGTATGTGTCCTGTTGTAGTAAAAGACTAGTCATAAAAAGTAGTAGCGAATTGCGTACAGACGTTTTGAGACCCGTCTTTAATTTTGCATTACAACCCATATACTAATAAATAACATTGCAAAATCTCCAGTCACAGGAGTTCACCGAATAGCATACCTATTGAATATTAATGAGGCAGGTCAATGTTTGCAATCATCTGTTATTGGCTGCAAACACAGGGACGGTGGCCTGTAAGAAACTGCAGACCACCATCATTGCATTTTCATACCCGAATGGGATGACCCAAAGGGGACAATGTCCAGCTGGGAACAGATTCCCGTTTGTAAATCAGATACCACCTTCTTTGTGAAGTCTCTAACTGTTCTAGAGTTTACAACAGCAGTTCTGGTTGGAAAAAACACAGGCATTCCATACCAAATGACATTTAGCAGGGAACACGCCATTCACACCCATCCCAATTGTGATTCGGTATGGGTCGATAAAATAATTTTGCAACATGGAAATGCTTTTTAAACTCTCAAAATAGGTTGAGTACTTACTAGAAAGCTATTTTGCGATCGGAAACCTTGTGATTTTGTGAAACGCCAGGTTTGCAACTGCAAAATTGTGTGATCCGTTATTCCCATAGTTTATAGAACGGGCGAAATAACCTGAGGAACCCTGAAACTGGGTCTTTTCTGCAGGTTTCTCCAGTCCCAGGAATGTTTCTGCTGGCAACCACCTGCCATGAGTAGGTAGTAAATGTGAGTGTTGGGCAACATGGTGGTGTGGGTGCCAGGGACAGGGCTGGCTCCTGGCTCTGTGGGAAGGGGTTGGGGTGGGACCATTGGCGAGCCTCTCCTCAGTGCCTCTGTCCTGGAGCCCCAGTGGGTCACAGGTGAGTTTTCACACCCAGTAATATTGGGCCTGATATCCCAGCACTTGATAATTTCATGGTTGGGAATACATGATCACTAAAAATCATCTGGGGCCCTATTACTCCTCCACCCCAATGCTTAATTTAAGCTAGTGGTTGCTGATGGGGGGTACCAGCACTTATTTGTGGAGACTGGAACTTATTTTTCCTCTTTACTTATTTACCAAGCACAATTACACAGAGTGGAGAAAAGGAGGAAAAGAAAGACTGCAAAACAGCCACAAAAGGAGAAAGCAGGAAATTGCTGGTTTGGGATAATGGGGGAGGGAGTGTCTTAAAATGACCAGCCTTGGCATTCCATGCACCGATGTTTAAGTGCACCGGCAGCGGGCTTCTAAGCAGAGTTTTAGGCACCAGCACTTTTTCTTTCACAAATTAAGCACTGCGCCGCCCTCACCACCCCACTCCCCATGGAGAGACAGTGCAGATTGCACTGCTTTTCATCACACTGAGAGAGGCGTTTACAATATTGGAAATCTGTACACACTATGCTGCTGTCTGCCTCACACCGCCATGGGCGTTTAGAGCTAAAGGCAAATGACAAGCGCAAAAACACTTTTCTGTCAAGCACTCATTCCAGTTTTGTAATTGCACTGCACTAAGAACCATTGCAGGATTCCTTTCTTGAAGATGAGCTGTCTTTTATTCCAGAGGGGCCACTGTGGTTGCACATGTGACTATATTCTTGTCTCTTGAGGCTTCTTTTGTTCTATCGAAAATGTTCTCCTGTGGTTCATAACTTTCAAGTTTGAAGATTCACATACTCACTTATCTTTTCCTTGCTACAGTTTCTGTGCAGCGCTTGAAATGTTTCACACACACCCTGCTTTTGGATAATTGTAACAGTTTCAGTATTTCAGCTCTCTCATGGTAGCTCAAATGTCTCACAGCTGTCGAATCTCCTAAAATTCTAGTTGCTAAATGTCTACCACATGAGTTCCCTGTTTTCCTCCTTAAAATTGTATTGACTTATTTATTTATTTATTTATTTTTGTACAGGATCACTAGATGATGTAGCATCTTGGCTCTTGACGCAAATTCACAGAAATCACACCTTTCATGCAACAGATGTATTTTCAGCAGGGTCCACTTCTCGAACCAGAACTTTCCAAACCTCTTACTTCAAAGTGGTGTCCAAGCTTTCAGGTATGGCTTTTAGCACTTGCTGTAAAATGGCTGCCATGATGTGTCTCAAGAAACTGATCCTCTTGCAAAACCTATTGTTCCTCTCAGGATTTCGGCCGCATTGCTGTTGGCCTACCACACAAGTCCATCCTCATAGTGCTATCCAGACACTTCTTGTCCCCCAGAGGTTTTACTGCAAGACTTCATGCTTCCCTCATGAGAGTTCACACTAGAGTTCTCGGTGGTGGTCGACTTACCTGGGGTGCAGTTCTAAAAATGACGCCCAAGATTCCACATGCTGATGGCCAATCAAGGATCTGAAGATGCAATAATGCTGCTACTGAGTTCCTGAGATACTGCTTCAGTGGCTTGTGGTGAGGTATAGTTAGGACCAGCTGACCAAAGACACAGCTTCTAAATAGCCCAGGCAGTATCCTTTAATGCAAATGTCCTTGGAAGGATAACTAAAAATGCAAGACTGGGCACCTGCACAAGCAAGGCAGAAGCCATACCAGTACATGGCATTGCGCAAAGTGCTACCAGAATCCTTCTGTGGTGTGAGCGACAAACACCCTAAACAACAGACACACACATTACACTCCTCTGTACCAGTGATGACATAACACACAAGTCATGTGATGAAACATCAATGGACAGAGTCCTGTAAGGAGAAGAAAAGCAAAGCAAACCTTAATTATAGAGGAGTAGGCCATGTAGTGCATTGTAGGCAAGGACACTGACATAGTGGGGTGGGACATCTTGGTATGAAGAACCATCCATATGATGATCAATTGGTAACCATCAGAGGGAAATTGGAGGCCATCCTAGATCAAGTTAGGTATAGGTAGGCAGTGCTGAAGTAGTGAAGGAGTCTGAACTGTGATTGCAAGTGTCCATTGCGTACTCATGATCTCCTTTATCCTTATGCTAGCAGACCATTCCATTAAAGGGGTGTGCTGTTGACAGCAACTGTAGAGTAAACATGCCTCCTAATCAGTGCAGCAGTGTTTCTCTTCCCCTTCTCCTTCCCCTTTCCTTCTGATTTTTAAGCTTGGACCCTCGTTCATCTGGGCCTATTGTAGAGGAACAGGGGGCGAATACATGGAGCACATGAGGTAGAAGAAAGATACTCTGACACACTCCCGCTACAGTAAACTTAAGAGGACAATGAAACAGACACCGGTGGGTGTCTGGTGTGTGGAATCAGAGGGCAAAGTACAAAAGTCTGGATCTTTGGTGCACACAAGATGAAGTAAAGGTACTCTGGCACAATGCTACTGTTGCAACCTTAGGTGTAGGAGATAATCGGCGCGTGTGAAAGGATCTACCTTACTTCAGTCCTGAGCCTGAGTCCAGCCGTCTAGTGTTCTCTGATGAGCTTTATGGGGTAGAGACCGCTGAGACCAGAAACCTGTGACCGCTGTCCAGTCCATCACAATCATTCTCAGAGTCCTACGAAAGAAGAAATGAGTTCTCCCTCCATATCCTGTGCTACTCAGAAGTGTGCCCGCTGCCACTCACCATGTCTAAGACATTCTGACTCCATAGAGGCCATCTATACTGCCTGGACTGTCTCCGGTGCCATCTGGTGGAGACTACCGTCAGTGTTAATTACAAGCTTCTTCATGAGGCGTGTGCGTATGTGTGTCCACCGGCGTCGAAACCACCCAAGTTTAGTATCATTCTCCTAGTCAACACATCCGCCCCAGGGACATTCCAAGTACTGTGTTTTAGGTGCTCTTTGCTACTATGTTATTTTAGCCACACTACAAAGGAAAGGAAAATCTCTTTTCCCAGTGGTCAGCTCCTTGGAGAGTTGGATGAGAAAGGTCAGCTTCTTCTTGAGGTATAAGGATTCTTCGTCCCTCAGAAAAACGCAAACGGAACACTGTCTCCTCTCTCTGGACACCTTGCGTAATTTCCCCTGCACTACCCGCATGCCCGAAGTTGATGGGATTTTCAGTCAGTATTGTTACCCTTATAGTGAATATTTCAGTTTCTTATCCCATGTACATGTGTACTTGTACATTCATTCACCTCCTCAATTTCACCAACATAGAGCGTATGCAACTGCAACTCTGTGGTGTACCCTACTCTGCACTACACAATATAAAAACGGAATTGTTTAAGGTGTTCTCACCAAGTAAGAGTCTATAGCTGCACTGCAAATCTCAATTCATCATTATCTATCATTCAGTTATACGCACTTCACAGATTAAATTTGTATTGTAGCTTTTCAAGCACTTTTCTCAGAAATGATTCTGTATAGGTCAGTTGTGTCACAATACATATTGTTTGATCCCTATTAGGAATGCCTTCTGCATGATGTATAGACACGGTCCTCTGATCTGAGCGCCGAACTCTGTGCATTTGGTGTCCTTGCTTTTAATTTTGGCTCTGGCATCATGCTAATTTAAGAAAATTAAGCAATTTAAGTCGGTTGTAGACTTGTCTGGTGACCTGGAATGGTGCACCAAGCATGCCCTCATTGCTGACAGTGGACTACTGTCCCTGTTGTCTGTTTAGCACGCAGAGCAGTGGTGACATGTTTTAAGGATCAACAGTGTGACCAGATCTTTTTATCTGGGTCACGGAGTGGGGCCCTGCCGCCTGACCCGCATAAAGCTCCGCTTCTGTGCGCTTGCCCAGTCCCTTGGGTGCGTGTTAAGCAAGTTGTGTGTGCTCAGCGTAGTATGTGGATAGCATGTGTGTCTGAGCCAGGGTCATGGACAACAGTTGCATCCGTTTCGGATGTCCTTGGCCTGACCTTGCACAAGGTAGAGGATGAGGACCGTACTCCCAGTTCTCAGTAAGCGGAAGGATATTACATTCCTGTAGCTGGGGTGAGGAGGCCTAGACACTGAAGTGAGGGGATTGGAGACAGGGCTTCTTTAAATATTCTGTGGGGCTTTTTGGTTAGCAAGGAGCTGTTGACTTGTCTTCCCTGGCACTGCCATTTACTGGATGGTTGGGGTGAGGAGCAGGGATGCAGACGCTGTTGTGAAAGGTGACGAAACCCTTTGTCTTTCTTTAATTGCTCCTTCAGTTGGGCTGAAAACATCCTGGCTCAATAACCCCACAACTCTTTGTGCTTCTGTTGTCGGTGCTGCAGGATGGGGATAACCCTGTTGTGATGAGCATCATTCTACACAAAGGCTGTGTCTGGAAAGGAAGCTTGAAGGAACCGCAACCCCAAACCAGTTCTACATTTAAGATAGTGGATCAAAATCTTCCTCCTGAAAGTTGTGTATAAAAGTAAGACCCAAACCACCCTACTTCATTGCAGTTCTGTAGGATGAAGGGATCTGCAGATTACTCAGAACTGCTGTGCATCCATGGCTGTTGTTTGTTTGACGACCAGTCTCTCAGAAGTCAGGAACCCTCGTCTGAAGTCTATATCTCTTGCTGGGGGAGCTGTGTACATGCCCTGAAGTCACTAGAAGCCCACCTGCCTTCTTCAAGAGGGAAGGAGACACTGGCCAGGAAGGAGTGAGGTCCAGCATGTCCACAGTGGCTGTGGGGGCATCCAGATGAAGTAGAATAAACAAGAGCGACCCGGAGTACCCTGGTGCTCACCAGACTCTCTCTTTGGTTCCTGACAGGAACTGAAACCCTTTAATTGTGTAATTATCAAAGGCCCTCTCAGGCCTGTAATTTTGTGATCACCAGTGGCCTGAGTAGGACTGCATCTGACGAACTGCCGAATCCTGTGAATTGATGAAGGCCTGTGTGTGGCTGCATTTGCTGACTGTCCATTGTGAGAAAGTAGCCTCTTTCTAGCATGGTTACCCCCCACTTTTGGCCTGTTGGGGAGTGTGTGTCAGTGTGTTTTTACTGTGTCACTGGGATCCTGCTAGCCAGGACCCCAGTGCTCATAGTTTGTGGCCTAATGTGTGTGTTGTCAGTAGTGCTTGACTGTGTCACTGAGGCTCTGCTAACCAGAACCTCAGTGCTTATGCTCTCTCTGCTTTTACATTTGTCACTATAGGCTAGTGAATTAATTTACCAATTTCAATTGGCACACTGGACCCCCCCCTTATAAGTCCCTAGTATATGGTACATAGGTACCCAGGGCATTGGGGTTCCAGGAGATCCTTATGGGCTGCAGCATTTCTTTTGCTACCCATAAGGAGCTCAGACAAATCCTTCCACAGGTCTGCCATTGCAGCCTGCATGAAATAGTGCACACACTATTTCACAGCCATTTTCACTGCACTTAAGTTACTTATAAGTCACCTATATATATAACCTTCACTTGCTGAAGGTTAGGTGCAAAGTTACTAAGTGTGAGGGCACCCTTGCACTAGCAAAGGTGCCCCCACATAGTTCAGGGCCATTTCCCGGGACTTTGTGAGTGTGGGAACGCCATAACACGTGTACACTCCATATAGGTCAATACCTATATGTAGCTTCACAATGGTAACTCCGAATATGGTCATGTAAGGTGTCTATGATCATGGAATTGTCCCCCCATTCAAAATCTGGTATTGGGGAGCCAGCTCCATGCATCCTGGGGGCTCCACCATGGACCCCCTGTACTGCCAAACCAGCTCTCTGAGGCTTGCACTGCAGCTACAGCTGCTGCCACCTCACAGGCAGGGTTCTGCCCTCCTGGGGTCTGATCAGCTCAGTCCCAGGAAGGCAGAATAAAGCATTTCCTTTGGGAGCAGGGTGTCACACCCTCTGCCTTTGGAAATAGGTGTTACAGGCTGGGAGGGGTAGCCTCCCCCAGCCTCTGGAAATGCTTTGAAGGGCACAGGTGGTGCCCTCCTCGCATAAGCCAGTCTACACCAGTTCAGGGATCCCTTGTCCCCTGCTCTGGTGTGAAACTGGACAAAGGAAAGGGAAGTGACCACTCCCCTATCACCGCCCTAGGGGTGGTACCCAGAGATCCTCCAGTGTGTCCCAGACTTCAGCCATCTTGCTTTTCAAGGTGTGGGAGCACTCTTGAGGACTCTGAGTGGCCAGTGCAAGCAGGTGACGTCAGAGACCCCTCCTGATTGGTCCTTACCTGATAAGGTAGCCAATCCCCTTCTCATGGCTATTTAGGGTCTTTCCTGTGGGTTCTCTTCAGATTCTGCTTGCAAGTTTCCAGCAGGAATCCTCTGCAACTACTACTTCATATTCTGACCTCGGATCAACCGCAGCGTGCTCCAGGAACCGCTGTAACAGCTACAAAGTATCCACAAGGGATCCTTTTTTTCTGCAACTTCAGCTCCAGCCAGCAACTGCAACAGTTTCCACGGTGTGCATGCTCTGAGGACTCCCTGTCTTCACCCTGCACCAGAGACCAAAGAAATGTCCTGTGGGGTGACAGAGTCACTCCCCTGCTCACGCAGGCACCATCTAAGTCAACAACCAGTTCTGCTGGACTCCTCTCACAGCGACGAGGGTGCTCCTTGAAACACAGAGGGTGGACCCCATCGACACAGACTGTCCTGAGGTCCTGCTGTCGCAATTTGGAGGAGGTAAGACCTTGCCTTCCCCCAGAACAACAGTACCCCTGTGCACTGCATCTTCTTCACCTCCTGACGCCTCTGTGCACTATTTGCAAAATTCCTTCATGCACAGCCTGGCCCATGTCCCCAGCACTCTATCCTGCGACGCTCAACTCGCTGAGTTGATCTCCGACGGTGTGGGACCTTCTTTTGTAGTGCTGCACCAACCGCATTTTGCACCTCCTTTGTCCCCTTGTCCTGGGACACCCGTGGGTGCTATCTGGTGCTCTGAGGGCTCTCTGAAGTGCCTAGAGCCCCCTCTTCCTCCTCACACAGAGTTGAAGCTCCCAGGTCCCTCCTGGGTCCAGATAGCTCCGAGCTGATGCAAAACGCGACTTTGCCGGAACCAAGGGCTGTTGGAGGAATCCAGCACCAAAATTCGCCTGTATCCAACTTCACGACGTGGGATATCCTTTGCATCATGCAGGAACCCTCTGGCATCTTCCTAGGGTGCATTTCTGCAGTCTTCGTCCAACCGGAGACTCTTCTTTTGCACCCTCTTCTGGGTTGGCTGGGGCTCCTGTCCTTCCTGGAACTTCTTTCGACTTCTGGACTTGGTCTCCTTCTTTTGCAGGTCTTCAGGTCCAGGAATCCACTGTTTGTTGTTTGCAGACTTGGTTGGTTCTTGCAATAATTCCAATCACGGGGTGTAGTGTGTCCTAGGGAAACTTGCAGTAATTTACTCCTGCTTTTCTGGGCTCTGGGTTGGGGTAATTTACTTACCTTTACTGTATTCTTACTCTCCCAGTGATTCTGGACACACTACAGTTGTCTAGGGGGGAATTTGTGATTCGCATTCCACTTTCTAAGTATATGGTTTGTGTTGCCCCTAGACCTATTTTCTCCCATTGCATTCTATAGCATTTCCTATTGTTTGCACTGTCCTATGACTAATTACTTGCCTTGTTTTGGTGTCTAGTGTATATAGTGTGCATAATACTTACCTCCAGAAGGAGTATTCCCTCTAAGATATTTTTGGTACTGTGTCACCCAAATAAACTACCTTTATTTTTGGTAACACTGAGTATTGTCTTTACTTGTGTATAAGTACTGTGTAGCTATAAGTGGTATTGCATGAGTTTTGCATGTCTCCTAGTTCAGCCTAACCTGATCTGCTATAGCTACCTCTATCAGCCTAAGCTGCTAGAACACTACTACTTCACTTATAAGGGATAACTGGACCTGGTATAAGGTGTACGTACCCAAGGTACCCACTACAAACCAGGCCTGCCTCCAACATCCATTCACAGCTACACCTTTTGCATTGGTGAAGGCTTGAGCAGGGCTACCCCTGCCAGTGCTCAGAAGGACCAGCCAGCGCTCAGAAGGACCAGCCAGTGCTCAACTGCTGTCCAGTTGGGCCAGACATGGGCTACAACTGTCGAATGCATAGGTCAGTGGTTCCCAACCTTTTGACTTCTGTGGACCCCCACTTTATCATTACTGGAACCCGGGACCCCCACTGAATCATTATTGGAATCCGGGGACCTCCCCTACTGAGTCATTACAGAAAACTGGAGACCGAATCTGTTAATATTATTTAATTTTCTAAGCAGTCGCGAACCCCCTGAGGAGGCTTTGCGGACCCCTAGGGGTCCCCGGACCCCAGATTGGGAACCAGTGGCCTAGGTGACCTGCAGTGCTGCTCCCCTGGGGTGACGGTGGAGCCAACATACATTTATAAGCAAGCACATGTTATAATGTGGATACAATAAGAAATACTGCAGTTCAGGGACTTGTTGCTGCTATAGCATTTTTCAAAGTTCGCATCCCACAATATATTGTTTTCAATTATGGTGAAAGGGCAACAGCTACAGTCCTATTTGGTTTGAAAGTGTAATTTCTCTTCTTTACGTCTTAAAGTGTTTAATTGTACCTTTAGGACATAATATATTTTAATGTTGGTCTTTTCTTGAATGTCACCAATGGTTTTGCTGAAAAAAACCCAATTAATATCTTTATCCATTAGAAGTAAATACTAATGATTCTGACTTATTTTTACAATTGTGCCTATTCCCAGGATATTTTGTGACATATCTTTGTGAACATCCTTTGTTGTAAAGTAGTTGCAAATATATTGATATTATAAAAGTGTTTGCATTTTATTGCCAAAGTCACAAAAATTTTAGAATGAAGTATGTTTTTTTGGTAAAATAATCCATTAAAATGTAATTTAATTGTATTAAAGAATAGAAGAGGAATTTGTACACTCAATGATATGAAAACTATGGCAATCCTACACATGTTTGTAGCACATCAATAAATGTCTTAACTGAAACTATTACTGCACCTAGGATTCCAACATCAGTTGTACTCAATATTGTTTGGGACAGCAGGCTTCCTTTATTGGCGCTCCTTGTTGAGGTTTATATTCCAGTGTGTTAGTATTCTAACTTGAACCCCTTTGGATAAATGTCATCAAGTTGACTGCCATGTGGCACACTTGATAACCAGAATATAATTATCTTCCATTGAGTGGCCCCAACCAAAGCGATCCCTGAATTCTACAATCGTGGGGTCAGAGCAACCGGCCGGGGTGTTTCCTAGCTCACGATATGGGACGAGTCCGACAAGTGCTGTCCTTCCTAGTGGCTAAGTGAAACCAGGCATCCAGAGGACAGCATGTTAGTTCAAGGCCACGCCGAAGCGGGCAAAGTCGTCGCAGTGGAGGGGTCGTCATGAGTGACGCGGCACCTGCCAAAGTGCTCAGGCGCCGCATCACTCTCTCAGTGCCAGAAGCAGCTCTCAAAAATGTGCATTGACCCGTTACTTTCTGGCTGCTCATTGTCACTCCAGGTACCCTACCACACCTTATATTACCACTTGTGTTTCAGCCTGCCACTGTTTCCCTCTCTGGCTAGGAGTATTTGTGTCCACTTAGCCACTAGTTTTGTCTTTTGGTATGAGTTCTTCACTATTATTCATTTTTTACACCTTTTGATTTGTGTAATACATGGTGGTTTCTCTGCACTTGGCATGAACTGCCCATTCTCTGTATCTCTTTCCCATTTTAATGATTTCTTCTCCTTGTAATTTGTCTTTGAGGATATTGATTTCCTCTACTCCTAATCCACTGTTGGACTCAACACCCTCAGTCTCCTATCCATGACCTCTGTTCTAGGTAGTCCCACTTTATCATTTCCCTATCATGGCTCCTTCTGCTTCTTCTGTCTGATTAGTTTTCCATCTTTTGTTTTTGTGTTCTTTCAGATTGCATCTCTGATTGTCTCTTGAAACTATCCCGATCAGGGCTGGCTTTAGGGCGGTGCAACACCTGCAGCTGCACTGGGTGCTGACCTGGGGAGGAGGCGCTGACCTCGGGGGGGGGTGCTCTGTTTAGTAATAACTTACAATTTAAAGGCACCTGCTTTAGAGTTCCTTTTGCATCCAGCTTTCAGGCAGCAATACAAATGTCAAAATAACTCTTGTGATTAATGTTTCTGCTAGAAAGAGAGATCGGAGTTTCGTCCAGTGGCAGTTGTGACTCACTATAAAGTAGCCCAGATTATTAATATGCCAGCTGCAAAGAACGGATCTGTATTTTATGTGGATAGCTGAGTGGATTACTGAAGCCAGGCTTTACCAGAGCTTTGAAACAAATTAAATGTATGAGAGAGAGGGGCTGTGGAGAGATGAGCTGTACTTTTGTCGGGAGGTAGTGAGGGAATCCAAGGAGGAAGTCATCGGGGGAGGGAGCGCCAAAAAAGATGGTCGTTAGAGGTAGCACCAGCGCTAAAGTGGCCCTGGTCCCGATGATAACCCTGATCAAAAAAACAATAGGGGTTGAAAATTCAACCTTCTTTAAATATGGGCTGTTCAATGATTGGCACTAAATATGTATCTGAGTTATATTTAAACTACAATATGACATGTGATATTTCATTTTGCGGACTGCCTAATGTAAAAGAATTACACCTTACTTTTTCACAAAAGCACTTTATCGTGCATTGTTAGGTGTGTCTTCATAAATCCCTATTGCAGATACAAATGTATTACTGTAATTAGAAATTTGGTGTAATTCCCACTATGTTTTGACTCATTTAAGGGACTTCCATTGGCTGCCTGTGGCTAAATGTATCCATTTTAAAGAACTTTGCTTTGTCTGCAGAGCACTTGTTTGGTCTGGACCACTCTCAGGATTCTGGTGACCCCTTATTGTCTTTGAGATCCTTGAGCTCTCTTAACCTCAGGCTGGCTCACCCACTGCAAATTTGTCGTGTCAGGGGGGCCATTCCTGAAGACACCTGGCACCTACATTATGGACCTCCCTACCCTCCACTTCCACCTGAGGACGACGGAGGCTGTATCTCTCAGACAATAAAATACTTGACTGTTCTGATTTGCCAAGGCGTGCTTTTGGGACTGATAGGGCTTCTACCACTAGCGCTGGGAAACCCTACTTAGCTATGCGCTATATAAATTATTCAAACAGAAAATAAATAAATGGAATTATTAGAGCATTAAAGAAAGGGCTGGAACTTTTTTTTCTTTCCTCTTTGTGAATATACTAACTAATTGTTCCCATCCTTGTTGCGGAATGATCAGAAATATGACCCACATTGTAGCAGGTTATGAGAACCTGTGAAGATTTATCCTTTGTGGACTAAATTTGGCAAAACGTTGTTAACTAATTCTTTCTTTGAGTCAATAAAGTGTCAGGTAAAGTCTACAAGGTGACCATCCATAATTGTTTTTAGTTACACTAATACACAAAGGCAAAGTACACTTGGATATTTACTGTAGCTGTTTAGTGGGCTAAACCATTGGGGTTAAATAACAAACAAGGCGCTTTGAGGGACCCATTACTTTTCGTCTTCATATCTTCGGTATAGTGACTCATTACATCCTGGTTTGGGCAAAATGATCTTTATTATTAGGAGGGAGAAAGTATTCTAATTTATACTAGGCAATAGTGCATACTTAGCCATTTTGAGCAAGGCCTTCATACTAAAGCAGTTGGCGAAAAGCAAAATATCTTTCTGCTTTTTTCCTTTTTGGATTGGGTCATTATTAGTGTTGAACTAGCAGGTACCGCTTCCCCGTGAATAATCCTAGATATGTGACATCACCTCACTTATTTTCAGCCTTAGGGACAATTACCATTTCCTATTGTCCAATCAGATTCGCGATTCTCCCCAAACGTTCATGAGGAAACTGATCCTCGGCGAGTACAGTTGTCTTTTAGTTAGCCACATCTCAGTTGAAACCATTTGGGATATAACTGCCAGCTTGCTCCTTGTGTGTTCCAGGTAGACAGTGTCTGCTACTTGAACAACATGCAGGACGCAGCTGAGTCCTTTCTGTCAGACGCGCACCCTTTGGCCAGGTCACCACACCAAAATCTTTGTCTCAGTGTGGCTCCTGCCCAGGTGACACCTTTGTAGGAAAGTACCATCTTGCCTGGCATGTTACCCCCATTTTTACTTGTGGCAGTTTGGTTTTGCCTGTCTCACTGGGATCCTGCTAGCCAGGGCCCCAGTGCTCATAGTTTGTGGCCTGAATGTGTGTCCCGGTGTGGTGCCCAACTGTGTCCCTGAGGCTCTGCTAACCAGAACCTCAGTGCTTATGCTCTCTCTGCCTTTAAAACTGTCACTATAGGCTAGTGACCACGTTTACCAATTTCAATTGGCACACTGGAACACCCTTATAATTCCCTAGTATATGGTACCTGGGTACCCAGGGTATTGGGGTTCCAGGCGATCCCTATGGGCTGCAGCATTTCTTTTGCCACTCATATGGAGCTCAGACAACCCTTTACACAGGACTGCCACTACAGCCTGAGTGAAATAGCGCACATGTTATTTCACAGCCATTTTACACTGCACTTAAGTAACTTATAAGTCACCTATATGTCTAACCCTTACTTGCTGAAGGTTAGGTGCAAAGTTACTAAGTGTGAGGGCACCCTTGCACTAGCAAAGGTGCCCCCACATCATTTAGGGTCATTACCCCGAACTTTGTGAGTGCAGGGACACCATTACACACGTGCACAACATATAGGTATGTGTACTATATGTAGCTTCACAATGGTAACTCCGAATATGAATATGTAACATGTCTAAGATCATGGAATTGTCCCCCCATGCCAACTCTGGTATTGGGGTGTCAATTGCATGCATCCCGGGGCTCCAGCATGGACCCCGGGTACTGCCAAACCAGCTCTCTGGGGTTTTCTCTGCAGCTACCGCTGCTGCCACCCCACAGACAGGGTTCTGCCCTCCTGGGGTGTGGGCAGCCCAGTCCCAGGAAGGCAGAACAAAGAATTTCCTCTGAGAGAGGGTGTCACACCCTCTCCCTTTGAAAATAGTTGTTAAAGGCTAGGGAGGGGTAGCCACTCCCAGCCTCTGGGAATGCTTTGAAGGGCACAGATGGTGCCCTCCTTGCATAGGCCAGTCTACACTGGTTTAGGGAACCCCCATTCCCTACTCTGGCGCAAAACTGGATAAAGGAAAGGGGAGTGACCGCTCCCCTGTCCATCACCACCCTAGAGGTGGTGCCCAGAGCTCTTCCAGTGTGTCCCAGTCCTCTGCCATCTTGGATCCAGAGGTGTGAGGGCATTCTGGAGGCCTCTGAGTGGCCAATGCCAGCAGGTGATGTCAGAGACCCCTCCTGATAGGTGCATACCTGACTAGGTGGCCAATCCTCCTCTGAGGGCTATTTAGGGTCTCTCCAGTGGGCTTTTCCTTAGATAACGACTTCCATGAATTCACCAGAGTTCCTCTGCACCTCTCTCTTCGACTTCTGCCAAGGATCGACCGCTGACTGCTCCAGGATGCCTGCAAAACTGCAACAAAGTAGCAAGAAGACTACCAGAGACATTGTAGCACCTAATCCTGCCAGCTTTCTCGACTGTTTCCTGGTGGTACATGCTTTGGGGGCTGCCTGCCTTCATTCTGCACTGGAAGCCACAAAGAAATCTCCTGAGGGTCGACAAAATCTTCCCCCTGCTTCAGCAGGCACCAAACTTCAGCGTCACCGGTACTCTGGGACCCCTCTCATCCTGACGAGCGTGGCCCCTTGAACACAGGTGGTGGACCCAAGTGACCCAGACTGTCCAGTGGTCCAACTGTCCAAATTTGGAGGAGGTAAGTCCTTGCCTCCCCTCTCCAGACAGTAATCCTGTGCAGCTACAAGGGCTTCTGTGCACATTTCCACAAAATCCTGCATGCACAGCCATACCTAGGTCCCGGGCACTCTGTCCTTGGATGCTGAGCTCCCTGAGTTGGTCTCTGGTGTCGTGGGACCCTCTTTTGTAGTGTTGAGACGACCGCTGTGTTCAGACTTCTTGAACCCATGTTCAAGGACTTCTGCGGGTGCTTCCTGCTTGTGCATGGGCTCTCTATGTTGCTGAGGGCCCCCTCTGTCTCCTCTCCCAAGTGGTGACATCCTGGTCCTTCCTGGGCCCAGGCAGCACCCTTTTTCTTCAACCACGACTCTTGCAGCTAGCAAAGCTTGTTTGCTGTATTTTGCCAAGGAAACAACTCTGCAACCTCCAGCACTCCGTGGGACTTCTTCTTCACGAAGGAAAAGTTCCAAGCACCTTTCGTTGTTGCAGAATCTTCAGCTTCTTCCATCCAGAGGCAGCCATTTTGCACCTTCATCTGGGGTTTAGTGGGCTCCTGCCCCCCCTGGACACTTTTGCGACTCTTGGACTTGGTCTCCTTCCTTTGCAGGTCCTCAGGTCCAGGAATTCGTCTTCAGTGCTTTGCAGTCTGTTGTGGTCTTTGCAAAATCCTCTGTCACGACTCTAGTGTGTTTCTGGGGAAATAGTAGTACTTTACTCCTACTTTCCAGGGTCTTGGGGTGGGGTATCTTGGACACCCTTAGTGTTTTCTTACACTCCCAGCGACCCTCTACACACTACACTAGCCTAGGGGTCCATTTGTGGTTCGAATTCCACTTTCTTAGTATATGGTTTGTGTTGCCTTTATTGTATTCTACAGTGTTTGCACTACTTTCTGACTGTATTACTTACCTGATTTTGGTTTGTGTGTCTATTTTATGTACTTTACTTCCCTCCTAAGGGAGTATATCCTCTGAGATATTTTTGGCACATTGTCACTAAAATACAGTACCTTTATTTTTAGGAACTTTGAGTATTGTCTTTCTTATGATATAGTACCTATATGATATAAGTGGTATAGTAGGAGCTTTGCATGTCTCCTAGTTCAGCCTAAGCTGCTCTGCTATAGCTACCTCTATCAGCCTAAGCTGCTAGAACACTACTAATCTACTAAAAAGGGATAACTGGACCTGGCAGAAGGTGTAAGTACCATTGGTACCCACTATAAGCCAGTCCAGTCTCCTACAACATTGACCTGTTGCAACTGGTTCATAGTTGAGGGAGAGCACAAAGGTTATAGTTGGGGAAGTGTATTGAAAGCAAGATGATTGCACTTGGCTTCAAAATGGATTTCACAGGGAGGGTGGAATCTAAAGAATGAGTGCCTAAGGAGAAACAGGGCACATTTATCTCTGACTACAACTAACCTTATGAACCACCCTACAACCTTACTGACTTCATACATACCAAGGAACCCCAACGTGGGTAGTCAACCTTACATGTACCCAGGCACTCACCTGCACATGAATCATGTACTCAGGTAGATTGAGGGGGGTCTGTTGTGAGTTACTGGAATGATTTACTAGGGAGCCGTAGGCAGCTCACACTGTGAGGCTCAGGTGAAGAGTCTGTACCCCATTACTTGAATCATCTGTTAGTAGTGTCATTGCCTAGGTGGTCGCCATTGCAAAAAATATACTACTATAGGTTGCTCTCAAACCCAAACCAATAAAGTGCTTTGTTGATGAGCATTCTGGCACACCTATGTAGAGCAACACTGGTCAGGAAGCTTATGTCACAGTTGCCGTGGACCAGAAAACATACCAGGTCAGCCAGAAAGTTGAAATGATTAGCAGGTTGTCTTGTGGACACTTTGCCAGTGATTTTCAATGCCACAGTCTGACCTCTAACCTCCAGTCCAATTCAAACCTCCAGATACTACACCTGTCCAAAGGTATCTCTGTCGCCTGATGGAGTAAACTTTCATGTTAGGAGGCCTCACAATCAATTTGCCATTGCAGATCCTCAAAGTTGCTTTTACCAAGGTGACACCCAGCCAGTGAAGGGGGACTGCAAATGTGCCCTTAGGCTACAAAACATTCAGGGCTATCCTCCTGATGTGATCCTTCGAGTTTAAACATTGAAAATATGTAATCCTAGGTTTTAACTGAATCAAAATCCCCAATTTTCTGTTACAGGCGTTTGGTCTTAGCCCTATTTATGTCCACCACCGTCTAGCCAGACTCTCTGGTGTTGTAAACCAGTGGTTCCCAACCTTCTGACACCTGTGGACCCCCACTTTATCATTACTGGAACCCGGGGACCCCCACTGAATCATTATTGGCATCCAGGATCCCCATCCCCCACTGAGTCATTACTGGAAAGGCAGGGACCCCGGCCTAAACACTCTTGGTGATTTGAAATGGGAAACAATACACAAAAATACAGAAACAAGCATTCATCTAACACACAAATAACAACACATTTTATTTAATTTGTAAACAAATATAAATAAAAACAATTTAATAGTAAGGTTGGAGCTTTTCCAAATTCAATTGAAGCCACATATCGTCCATACTATATCCTGTTCGATGCCCCTGCGCTGCTCCCATAAATCAATCTGAGGATACTAATTTCATTTTTAGCCTCCAAATACAAATTCTTTGACATTCACACCGCAAATCTATGTTTAGTTACTTTATTTATATACACTTTATTAATCTGTTAATATTATTTCATTTCCTAAGGGGCCGCGGATCCCCTGAGGAGGCTTCACGGACCCCGAGGGGTCCCCGGACCAGAGGTTGGGAACCTCCGATATAGACCTTTACAAACTATTTCTAATGAAAGAAGAACAATTGCATGAATCTAGACAGCTATTGTTGGATTCATGTTTCATGAATGTAAAAACTGTTTTTAAAGCAGCCTTGATCCCTTTCACAGACAGTCCAGTTCAGGAACAGTGAATGCTTTAGAATACATTTCATGGACAGAGCATGGAGTATGCTTTAAAAAATAAACTTGGCAATAAGTGAATGACATCGAGGAGACCATGCAGTCGGTCCTTGATCATAGCCTTCTTCCCCAAAGCACACATTTGAAAAACGAGAGGACAATTATTGACTGTACATCCTCCTAAACAATAACCCCTACACTTAGGAATATGGTGGCTATAACATTCAACTCCGAATGTATATAAGCTAAGAGAGAAGTAGCCATGCTTCATCATGCCCCCTGCAGCCCCCCCCCAAACAGGACTGGTATGTAGGTTGCCCAGGCGCACCTTAACTGGGAGCTCTTATGTGCCACATATTCATGGTGGGATTGAAAGAAATAGAAGTTTAAAATTGCCCAGGTAAAGCTGCAAGGACCTTGATTCTGTTGGACCTCTCGGCTACATCTGATATGGTCAACCACACTATTTTGATTGACTGGGTTCATTCTCTAGGCATGCTCTGGCCTTTCTCTTGGACAGGCAAATATTTGTGGCTATGGACGATTTTTCCCCCAGAACCTTCTCGCTACCGTGTGGGTTTCCGCAGGGCTCTTCTCTGAGCTCTATGCTTTTCAATCTTTATGTTACCCCCTTGGTTGCCACGATAATTACAAAGTTTGGATTTTCAGTAATCAGATATGCAGACGACACTCAGATAATAGTATTCTGTGGCTGGTAACCCGGAAGACACAGCAAGCAGATTTTATAGCTGAATGCTGGAAATTAGGAACTGGATATCCAGCAATTGCTGAAAACTAAACTCTGGCAAAACTGAGGTGCTCTTGCTGGGCAATAATCCTTCATTCTGGTCCCCTTCTTGGTGGCTCCAGGAACTTGGAGCCCTACCTTCACCTGTTTCCACAGCAAAAAATCTGGGCATCATCTTTGATGACAAATTGTTATTTGATAAAAAAAATATCAATGCAGTGACTTCCTTCGTCTTTTTTGTTCTTAAAACTCTGAGGAAGATCTGTCCTTTTAACCCGCAAGACATGCAGAAATTGGTGGTTACTGCACTTTTGCTTTTGAAACATGACTATTGCAGTGCACTGTATAGTAATCTACAGCAGAGACTTACAAACTATAAGTGCTGCAGAATTCTGCGGCGCGTAAGCTACGTAAGATCCCAAAGTATCAGTCTGGTTTTCAGACCTTGGATGGGCGTCATTGGCTATCTATCTGCAAGTGCATTGAAATCAAAGCACTCTGCATTGAGTTTAAAGCTTTGAGTGGCCTCGGCCCAGAATGTCTGCAACAGATACGTACTTGGTACTGCCCATCTAGATCTTTGCGGTCCTCTTCAGCCTTGTGTGTGATGGTTCCCAAAGTTAAAGGAGCTTACTGGGGAGGCAAGAGCTTCAAGTACTGTATAGCCAAAATATGGAACTCCCTCCCTCTTCATCTGCAGAAATGTGCAGATCTTCATGTTTTTAGGGAAACCCTGAAAGCCTGGCTTTTTAATCATAAGGTTTTGACCCCTCAACACTGTCAGGATTCCTTCATGAATCTTTCACTTCTTCGTTGTGTTTGTCTTCTGAGGGGGAAGCACCTAGACACCTTCCGGCAGTAGTGTCTGTTTTGCATTTCACTAATGACCGAGCTGACAAAAATCTCTGGAATGCACTTCTTAATCCAAAGAAGACATTTATTATTTCACCATGAGGTTCCTGGAAGGAGATTAGCATGTTGAAAGCACACATTCAAAAACACTCACAGCAATGAAAGGAAAACATACCAAAATGATTCTCCACTGCAATATACACAGCAAATATATGTATCTATCTTATAATGCAAAACAAACAATGAATTAAAAATGCATCACCATAGGGCCTGCCAGGTACTTCATCTTTCTCATGCCAGCAAGACAATGACCCTGTTCGACTGCGAAAGAGAAAGAGATCTCTACCCTCACGGGAAAGATATCAGGCATCAGACGTCTAGAATCCTGATTGAGGCAGCTGACCCTCTCACTGTTGCATTGGGTCTTTTTATATGTTAAAAAAAACAAAAGGAGCTTTGCTCATTTCGCAATTCAAACATGCTGGCTAGTTTAGGTATGCTTTGAAAATAACATGTTGGGGTTTGGCCACAATCCCAAGAAGTCAAATCAAAACAAGGCCGTTCCCTGCCGACTGAGTACATCCTTATCAACCAAAGCCATTGGTGAGAAAAAGCACAAAAACAAGACAGAATGCACAGTTTACAATGTGAAAAATTACGAGCAGTCTTTAACATGGCAGTGTCTAATGCTATGATAAAGTCAATAGGCAGAATAAATCTAAAGCTAAACTGAATGCAAAATGTAGTCTGTAGCTGGTAAACACTGGACAGGTAATCTAGGTGCAAAGTGGTGCAACACAAAGTCAGTGGTCAAAACACACATTTCACTACAGTGTCCTATATAAAAATAACTTTCATTTAATTAATGAAGTCCCTGGTAAGATTAAAAACCTACCCGTACAGCTGATGTGAGAGCTGCATCAGTGCAGGGTTGGAAAAGATGTGTTTTGAATTTGCAGATGAATAGGATGCCAGCGTTCTGGATCTTCTGTCACCTCGTCTCTTGTTGGCTATTGGTACGATGATGATGTTTTACTCTGCACAGCATACAGGGCAGGATGAGTTATCTAACTTTATTTTAGCCAGGATGGTAAAAAAAAGATGCAGCCTGTGACACCAAAGTTAAGCATCTGAGTACGGTTCGGTGTGTTTGTAAGATCGTCAGGTTACTGTTTTAGTTGCGCAAGAGGCATCACCCAGGGGATGCTTAGTATTCAGCCTAAAACTATCCGTATTTCTTTATGGATTTTAAGTTGATGTAAAATGCAGACATGGCAAGCTTTAACACACCTTCTCTTGCCACACTCTCAGATCCTCAGGAGCAGTAAGTACCCGCCCAAGTGGCCCATCTTCTAGCAGCTCCAACAACGACAAACGAGAACAGAGGATCAGAGTGGCTATACAGCGGGGTGGGAATTAGGGAAGGTACGTCAGGGAGGCCTGTTAGATCAAAAATAAAAGCAGGGACACAGAGCATGTATGGGAGCAAGCTTGGAATACACAAGACAGCACCATTAAATCATATATTAACTTTAAATGTCTGTAAAGTAGTATGTGGCTATGCCCATTCTATTAACAAAAAAGCATTGTACTCTCTGTGCCTTTGTATGTAGCCACCTTATGGCAATTACACCCTCATACTTCATTTAGTACTCAATTACTTATGCAGTTTCGTACATATGCAGATGAATTTCAAGGCGTATGCTCAATACCCAGGCAAGATACGTCGCAGACTTGAATTTCATTCCCCAACTTAAGTTGTGTTAAAAGATAATGAGTTCACAATAGTAATTCGTTTCACAATGTTCCCAAGTAAGTGCAGGTTTGCAAGTGTCCAATGCAGAAACAAAGCAGTCTAACTGCTATATGCAGATATATGCACAGTTCATCACCAGTACTGGGTAACTTTGTAGCACCCATGCTGCACCTGACTTGCGCACCAAGAAAATGATAAAACTGTTCGAAGGAACACACGTGCACCGCACAAGCACCACATGTAACGCCTGAACTCTAAACGGTTATGCCTTTGAAATGGGACCCCGATGAGGAAATGGACACAACAAGCGGCCCCGCAGCCATATGGAACAGAGCGTCCTCAGCACACAACCAAATACACAGAATAGTAGACGCTCGCCCGCGTCAGGCCACACTTCTATTCCTGCTCCTGACAATGTCAATAGGAATGTCCCAGAGGAGCTTGTAAACACGGCTGCCATCTTGAAACATTGCACGCTGTATTTCCCTTTCCCAGTAATGCCTGCATTTCCACCCTTCACGGCCCGTTGCCACATGGGTTTTTCTGCATCTTTTTGCCCCCTTCGTCTCCAAGTGGTGCGCGGTAAGGGCGCAACCACTGCAGGTTCTTTGGTGAAATGACAATGAATTTAGGAGCGTAAGAAATAGGTTACTGACTAATTGTTACTTTGCTGCTGGGTTTTGCTTCTTGCGTTGTAAATACTTTAATGTCTGTAAACTATTTTGACTTCTGCTTGTATTTGTATGTTGTTTTATTTTATGCTTTGTTGGGGTATTGTTTTTCATGCAAGAAACCCCCTTTGCTAATGTTGGAAGGTTACAAGGAAAGGATGTATTTTATAACCAGTTGAAAACTTAGTGACATCTATTGTTTTCAAATTGTATAAGAGACACATTAAATGTTGGCATTTCTTTTGTCCATGTATCCTGTACATTTCCCATGCTCAATTGTTTTTTTTTACATCCAACAGAGAGTGGACTCCAAAATACAGAACAGGGATGTGAATAATGAAGATAATGTTTAAAGCTGTCAGTAATCTGCTTAGACGTAGCAGAAATAAATCCTCCTGCATGCAGAAAACAACAATGCAGTAAGAGCAATGGCCGTACATGCCAACTAAAAAAAGACCCATCAGAGTTCAAAACTAAGGCAATGATCACAACACATTGTTTCATGTATAAACGAGTATCCAGTACCTACCTCGGTCCAAGAATTACATGATCTGTTCGTGGAAGTTCTTCTCATTTTGATTTGATAACAGACCACCAAGGAGTAGTTCAGTACATCACCCCACATCACAGCAAGCAGAGAAAAGTAGAACGGTGCAGGTTGTGAGCAAGGCAGTGTAATGGAAAAGCAAAGTGGGATTCTGCAATGTACAGTAGCAAGCACTCTCTCCCTGCTTGGACTCACAGACTGAAGCTCATTCTTCATTCTTACAAGTACACTTTAAAACACAACCTCCACAAGGAGGCATTTTCTGTATGCGGAGTGTGCAAAGAGTTTAATGACCATTCCGACTACACACATCCATATTGCTAACTTAGAATCCACACACACAAAGTGACGTAGAATACCTTGTGTGCTTTCTTCACAATGTTGGCCGTCACCAGACTCAGTCATGGGAAGTACACAACCATGTAACCAGCCAGGAAACACTAATGCACAGAGAAAAGGCATACATATGCAGTGAATATAAGAGGACCTTCAGTTTCTCATCACAGATAGGGTACCTCCAACAAACAAACACAGGAGAACAGCCGTACTGGTGCAATGAATGTGGAAGTGATTTTAATGAATACTCAACACTAAAGAGCCATCAACAAACACACCAAGAAAAAAAACACCTATGAGTAAACTGAATGGGTTCATTCTGGAACCCTAGCAAGCCATCAGGAAAAATAGGCTGGAGAAAAACCTTTCAAATGCATTGAATGCAGGAAAACCTTTCGTCAAGCATCAGGCTTGAGTATGCATAAGCGAACACACGCTGAAGGAAAAACATACAAATGTGCTGAATGTGGGAACAGTTTCAACTATTCATCAAATCTAAGGGTCCATCAGCGAACACACACTGGGGAAAAACCATACAAATGCAGTGAATGTGGCAAAAGCTTTACTCAGTCATCACACCTCAAACGCCATCAACAAAAACACACAGCAGAAAAACCTCACATGTGTAGTGAATGTGGCAAAACCTTTAGTCACCCTTCAGTGCTCCAGGTCCATCAACGAACACACATAGAGAAAAAACCTCATACATGTGGTGAATGTGGAAAGAGTTTTAATCGATCATCAAATCTGAAGCGCCATAAACAATTACACACAGGAGAAAAAACTCACAGGTGCAATAAATGTGGGAAGAGCTTCTATCACTCAGGAGCTCTAGCGAGCCATCAGCGAAAACACACACAAGAAAAAACAATAAAATGCACTGAATGCTGGAAGAGCTTTTATCATCCATCGGACCTGAGTGTCCATTTGCGAACACACACCGGGGAAAAACCATATGAATGCAGCGAATGTACAAGAAGCTTTAGCTTACCATCAGCCTTACATGCCCACCAGCAAACACACACTGGGGTAAAACCTCACAAGTGCAATGAATGTAAGAGGAGTTTTCGTTTCTCATCAGATTTAAAGAGCCATCAGCGAATACACACAGGGGAAAAACCTCACAGGTGCAGCGAATGCGGTAAGAGTTTTACTGGCTTATCCTCCCTTAAGTGCCATCAACAAACGCACAGAGGAGAAAAACCCCACGGCTGCAGTGAATGTGACATGAGCTTTAACCAGTCATCAAACCTCAAGTTCCATCAGCGAACACACACAGGGGAAAAACCTCATGGGTGCATGGATTGTGGGAGGAGCTTTAGTCACCCATCAGTCTTACAGGCCCATCAGCGTACACACACAGGGGAAAGACCATACCATTGCAGTGAATGTGGGAAGAGCTTCAGACACTCATCAGTCCTAAAAATCCATCAGCGAACGCACACAGGTGAAAAACCATACAGGTGTAGTGAATGTGGTAAGAGTGTCAGTGATTTATCAAACTTAAGAGTCCATCAGCGAACACACACAGGTGAAAAGCCATATAAGTGTCGTGAATGTGGGAAGAGCTTTAGTCGCTTATCAAACTTACAGAACCATGAGCGAAGGCACACAGGGGAAAAACCATATAGGTGCAATGAATGTGGAAAGAGCTTTAGTCAGTCCTCTGTTCTAGAGCATCATCAGCAAGCGCATGCATGGGAAAAACCACATTGGTGCAGTGAATGTGGGAAGAGTTTCAGATATTTATCAAGACTAAAAGTCCATCAAAGAATACACACGGGAAAAATCCTACAAATGCAGCGAATGTCAGAGGATATTTAGTTTCTCACCTGAACTTACAAGACCTCAGTTAATGCACACGGGGGAACAAACAAGTTTGGTTAATGTGGTGAGTACTTTACTCAGTCAACTGCCCTAAAGTGCCATCAAATAACATACAGTAAAAGAAAAAAAACATGGAATGCATGTGGTGTGAGTGCAATTCAGTAGTCTCAACCTACTACAAGAACACTATGAAGAAAGAGGCAGCACAACCAGGTGCAATTTTCAAAACTCGGGTACTTATTCATTTATATTTACTATATGAAGTGCAAATAGTGGCAGAAAAAAACGGCGACACATTGCGGCCGAACCCTTCAACTGGCCATAAAGTGCAAGCAGTGCACTGTGCATTAAAAAGAGGCTCTAAGCTCCTCCCATTACTAAACACAAAAGAACCATTAGGCTATTCAAACGAAAACATATTTTCGTGCCTACATTTAAAAGCATTGTAAAATACATTTTTTATTATCTATACTTTTAGTTGTTTTTAAATTAAATTCAACATGAGTATTCATTAATTCCTTGTGAGTCTTTTTTTTTTTTTTTTAACTTAGTGAGCATTAGAATCTTTTCTTAAAAACAGCCATAGCACACCGTATCACATTCCACAGTAATGGAATTTATGATACTCAGTGGGACTGTATTCTTTGAATTTTGTCTAGCACTTAACACCATTCATAAAGTGCATTTTCAAAGTGCATTCTCATTGAGCACCTTTAGAGTGGCCAGTGCACATAATCTATGTAAAGTAAAACATCCTCGTGTCCTAAGTCACTCATATGTGGACGTTATAGTTAAGAAATACAATTAAAAAAACCTTAGAATTTCACTTAAAAAAACCTAAAGGTTACAGGGACATTATAGTTAGCTTCGGAATTTACTCGCACACTATAAAGTCTCTGTAACCTTTGTTTTTTTCAGTGAATTTCAGTTTTTTTTTTCGTAAAGTCATTTTCATTACTATACGTTAATCCAACCACCACCGCGCACGGCCTTCGGCTGTGTACAGTGTGGATTGACAGCAGGGCCTGCAGCCAACCCCTTATACCCACCCAAGCCTGCACGCACACACTGTGCGCAGCAAGAGTTGGTCGCAGCGCCTGGCCTTAACCACCTAACCCTCTGTTGAGCACGGCCTTTGGCCTTCTGCGGCAGGAGCTGGCCACAGGGCCTGTCTCTCTGGGTGTAAAAATAGGTGTGAGAGGGAGTCTGGGTGTGTGTCTCTGTGGGTGTGAGAGGGTCTGTTGGTGTGAGAGTGGCTGTGAGAGTATCTGTTTGTGCCCTAATATATGAAAGATGCATTCACCTCCAGGAAGGGTTTCTGATCCATTTTCAATATGGAATCACATAGTAATCAGGCTTGCTTTGCTTTCGCCAAGCCCAGGAGTTAGAATAATTTGTCCTTTCTAAAAATGGAGCTTCAACCCGGGCACCTGCTAAGTTTATATTTGTAAGTGCTTCCTGTTGAGGTTTAATTTCTGCGAAGTGAGCATCATGGCCAGAATGGAAGCACACCTGCTCCTTTATCCAACAAGAGTCTACAGTTTTGCACTAAATGTCTATCCAAGTAGATCAATTTCTACTGGTTAGTTAGTACGTGCTACCTCGTTGGGTTAATGGCCAGGGTGGTGGAGGGAGGCTGCACGGTCCCCCTCCTCCGGCCAATTTCATCCCGGGGACCCCACCACCTGGAGCCTACTACAATTTAAAGGGGGGGGCATGCAGCCCCATCCCTGGGCCAATCTCAGACTTAGGGACCCCGTCCCCCGGAGCCCAGCCTTCCTCAAATCGAGGAGGGGGCCTGAGCAGCCTCCCCCCGGCGATCTTAGCCCCAGGGACCCCATCCCCTGCGGCCCAGCCATCTGTCCTGGGTGCCCTACAGGGCACCCAGTGTGCAATGGGACTGGCAGGGAGCCTGAAGGCCCCGCTGTCCCAGCCAGCTCCCCGCCTCCTGCCAAGTCAGAGCAAACAGCTGTGTCCCGGGGGTGGGCACCCTGGGGCATAGCAGGAGCTGGCCCTATTGGAGGGTCATTATTGGCTCCATGAGGGAGGCCATGCACCCCCCCTCCAACGTTTCAATCTACCTCAGGGAGGCGGTGGTCCCAGGGGCCCACAACGGACCCCCATCTTCTTTTATTTCAGCCGCAGGGAGGTGGCGGTCCCCGGGACTGTGCATACAATACAGTGTTAGCCCCAGGGAGCTGGCGGTCCATGGGTGGGAGGGGGAGGAGAATAGGGGTGTCCACTACTATATTTTAAACATTTTGTCCCGGGGAGGTGATCGTCCCCTGGGCATTATTAAGCCCAGGGGGTCCCCGTGTGCTCAGCTCCTTTATGTTTTTTACATGCCCCCAGGTTCCTGGCCCATCCAGGGGCTTTAATAAAACATTTGCGGGATTCCGCGCTTGTTTTCTTTTTATTGTTGCAGTGAATTTGCAATGTAGTCTTGAATGTGCTGCAATTTTTTTTTTAAGTGCTTTTTTGGCCTGGCGGGGTCCCTCGGGGACCCCACCACCAGACCTAAGGGTTCAGAGTGTCTCTACCCTGGCCACTTTTCTTTTTTTTTTTTTCATTTTCTGTAGGGACTTGGCTGAAGCTGAGTCCCAAGATGGCTGCCAACACTTCCTGGTTGAAGTGTTGACAGCCAGTCAGAGCTCTGCCTTTCCCTACACAAGCTCGTTTTCTTTTCAAACTTGTCGGGGACAATCCATGGCCCTAGATATACCAATGTAGTTTTATTTTCATTTCTCTTAAACTACTGATCAGATTTACACCAAACAACAAAAAGCGGAATCTGCATACCGAAAACTACCTTTCTCCCAAATGTGGTGTAATCCCTTCCAGCGGTTCGGACTGTAGTCATGTTCAAAACTCCTATGGGAATTAACATGGGAAACACACATTTTTTGACACCCCTTTTATCTCAGCCCCCGCTCGACGAATCACCCTTAAACCTTCCTTGCACAACAAGAATCACTGCCAAGCTTTTTTGGGAAAATTTTGTGAAGATTTGTCAAACAGTGCCAAAGATATAGGCAAGTCAAAAAATGCCTTTTCTGCTGAAATATGGTCCTAACTACCTAATGGTGTCCGCCAGTAGGATATGGAGATATATATATATATATATATATATATATATATATATATATATATATATATATATAATAAAATAAATAATGCATAAAGGTTAGTAACGGTCTATATTGCTATTGAGGGGTTTGGATTTTATAAATGGTGCCTAAACCCAATGATGAGAATATAGGACAATCCTACACGTTACTTCTTATGTACTTTTTTATGTTCAGGCAATCAATTTGGATTTATAGAGTGCTGCTAATCACTCGCTAGAGTATCAAGGCACTGAGAAAAAAAAGCTGCTAAGGTGTTGAGTTCAACAGCCAGGTCTTGAGCCCTTTCCTGAATTCCAGAAGAGAGGATGAGGTCCGAAGCTGAAGGGGGAGGTTGTTCTAGGATTTCGCTGCGAGGTGAGAGAAGGAGCGACCTCCACTGTTGCTTCCATGGATGCAGGGTGTGTGTGCAAGGGAGAGGGAGACAGAGCGCAGGTGTCTGGAGGTTTGGTGGAAGTTCAGGCGGTGACTGATATATGCTGGTAGTAGGTTGTGAAGTGCCTTGTAAGTGTGGATCATCATCTTGTATTGACATCTCTAATGGGCCTCCTTGGGGGAGATTCTGCATGATTTATTAATTGACTTTGGTACTCTTTAGTTTTGAGTGTCTTCTATTTAATATTCATTGCTTGCCTCAGTGGGCAGATATGTTAAATGTATTTTATGGAATTCTGTGTATCATTATAAGTAAAAAAATGTAATGCAAAGTTTATTGGAAGGAAATTAAAAACATGTATTATAAAAATGTCCCTTTCATTTTGTACAATACTGATACTACAGATTATGCTTAAGCAAACTTATAAAGAAAAGAATTAAAGTACAATCCAGGACAGTGCTACTTTTTTGCTGACAGGGTTCGGTGTTTCAGTTGTTTATTTTCACACACTGAAGATGATTCATTGGTAGATGCCTGCGTCAGATATGGGCCTGCAAGGGTGTGCTTGTCACATTTGCTGATTAATCCTCTGAGAATATCACTGTCATTGTGAAAGTGTTTTTCCAGCAGTGAAAGAAGCTTTTCTGTTAACCATCCATATACATTTTCTGTTCTTTAGGGAAGCTAAACATCCTACAAATGAATTGTTGAGACTAGAAATAAACTGAACTGTGCAGTGAATTCTGTAAGAACTTAAATGCATCATTACTGATACTGACTCGTGTTGACTCAAGCAGGCTCAAACCTGCAGTAGCTCAGAACTGTGTAATGTAGGAATTACAGAAAATGACAAAGTAATTAAGTGGGACAAGTGATATAAAGCAGGTGACAGACAATAAGATTAGCATTAAAGGAGAAAAAGGCAAACATATATAAACAGATGGATAGAAGGATGGTGCCCCTTAATTGCTCAGTCATCTGCACATTACAAGAATACATACAAAGTGCACTCACACCTGGCCAGACATCCTGGCACTATAAAGAATGTGCAGAGCAGTTAAAATTAGGAAAGATCAAAAGAGGAAAAAGTCTAAATAAACACTCTAGAACAAAGAACACATTACAGAGTATGTGTGTTTGGGTCCTTTCCTCAAGGCAGAGTGAGATCAGATGGCTTTGATGTGTAAGAAGAGGCAATTCTCGAATTGTGAACCACAGAAGCACCTGAAGCACCCTCCACGATGACCGTGTGGAAGTGTGAGTTGGAACTGAGGTTCCTGCGTGGGTTGTTACGAGAGAACTGTTCTTTTAGGTAGAATTTCTTAGTGAGGTTAAAAACCCTATGCATAAGGCATATCCTAGTTTCTGTTGCATGATCAAATCTTCCATCCTGAGACCTAAATAAAGTATATTACAATATTCAAAATTAAACCTAACCCAGGCCAAGATCACCTGTATATATAACCTTTGCTGAAGAGAAGACTTTCTAAAGAGATATAAAGTACAGAAGTAAGCTGAGGTCAGTGAGTTTACCTGAGTTTTTAGTGGATGATTCCTATATTCATCAATCCCTAAAGATGTAGCCTTACAAGAGGAGGGTGGGTTGCCCAGAGATGAAGGCCAGGCATTGTCTTGCCATCTAGCCTTGCCATTTCCTATCAGGAGTATTTCTGTCTAGTTAGTGTTTCACTTTATAGGAGGCTGGCGTGGTTTGTAGTGGGTACCTATGGTACTTACACCTTATACCAGGTCCAGTTATCCCTTATAAGTGAAATGCAGGCAGTGTCTAGAAGCCAGGCTCTCTAGAGGTAGCTGTAGCTGAGCAGCCAAGGCTTATCTAGGAGACATGCAAAGCTCATTCAGTACCACTGTAGTCACACAGTACTCACACACATGAAAGAAAATACTCAGTGTTACAAAACTAAAGGTACTTTATTTTGGTGACACAAATACCAAACATACCATAGAGACTATACTCCCTTAGGAGGTAAGTATTACACAAATAATATACACTAGTATGCAGAAATATACATAAAACAGTTAGAAAACAGTGCAATTAGTGAAAATCACAATACTTAGAAATGGGCCTGGGGGAACACAAACCATATACGAAGAAAGTGGAATGCGAATGTCGGTTTGCCACCTAGGCAATTGTAGTGTGTAGAGGGGAGTTGGGGATACCCAAAGGTAAGCACTAGAACCCACTCCAGTGCCCAGGAAAGCAGGAGTAAAACACAGTAACTTTCCCAGAACACACACAGAAACAAAAAGAAGGATTATGCAAGAACCAGAAGAGACTGCAAGACACCAACAGTGGGTTCCTGGACCTGAGGACCTGTGGAAGAAGGGGCCCAACTTCAAGAAGCACAGAAGAGTCCAGGGAGAACAGAAGCGCGTGCTAACCCGGATGAAGGTGTAAAAGAAGAACCACCATTGAAGAAGAACAGTCATTATTGCACCCAAGAAAACAGAGTCGGGTTCCTGGTTAGTGCAAGTGATGTCCCACGCCGGATGGAGGATTGCAGTCTAGTTTGCATCGTTGGAGTCCGCCAACAAGTCTTGGTACACGCAAAGCTTGCGGTTAGCGGAAAATGGCGCTGCGTGGGACCAGGAAGGACTAGGCGGACTCTACCCAGGAGGGGGAGTCAGAGGAGGCTCTCAGCAACTTGGAGAGCCCACAGAAGACCAGACAGCATGCACAGGAGTCCCACAGCATGGAGACGAAGAAGGTGCAAAAGAGGCCCATGCAGCACAACGACAAAGGCTCCCACGCTGCTGGAGAACCACTCAGGAAGCTGTGCATCGCAGGACAGAGTGCTGGGGACTGGAGCTGCAAGATGCACGAAGAACTTTGTGGAAGGATGCCAACAAGCCTTGGCAACTGCAAAACATGCAGTGCAAGGGGTTACTGTCTTGCATGGGGAAGCAAGCTCTTACCTCCACCAAAGTTAGACAGTAGGACTTCAGGACCATCGGGTGGACTTCAGTCCACCACCTGTGATGCAGGATCCACGCAGCTCAGCAGGAGAGGGGATCCACGCAGCCAGTCGCCATTGCAGTAGGTGCTTGCTGAAGCAGGGGGGTGACTCCTTCACGCCACGGGAGATTCCTTGTCTCTTCTGGTGCGGGCTGAAGACGGACTGTCCTCAAGAGGATGCACGACTAGGAAACAGTTGCAGTTGCTGGCAGTAGCTGAAGATACAGTGTTGCTGAAGGCGTCTTGCTTCTTTGTTGCAGTTTGTAGAGTTCCTGGAGGGTCCAGATGCAGTTTCTTTGGTGAGAAGTTGAAGTGGAGGATGCAGAGGATTCCTGCTGGACTCTTGCAATCCGAATCTCAAGAACCACCCAAAGGAGAGGCCCTAAATAGCCCTGAAAGGGGGGTTGGTCAGCTAACCAGGTAAGCACCTATCAGGGGAGGGCTCTGATGTCACCTGCTGGCACTGGCCACTCAGATGCTTCCAGAGTTCCCTGCCAACTTGGAATCCAAGATGGCAAAACCCAGGGACCCTCTGGAGGAGCTCTGAGCACCACCCCTCTGGTGGTGATGGACAGGAGAGTGGTCACTCCACTTTCCTTTGTCCAGTTTTGCACCAGAGCAGGGACTGAGGGTCCCTGAACTGGTGTAGACTGGATTAGGCAAGGAGGGCATCAAATGTGCCATTCAGAGCATTTCCATTGGCTTCGGGAGGCTACCTCTCCCAAGCCTGTAACACCTATTTCCAAAGGGAGAGGGTGTAACACCTCTCTCCCAAAGGAAATCCTTTGTTCTGCCTTCCTGGGCTTGAGCTTTTCAAGCAACAGGAGGGCAGAAACCTGTCTGTGAGGTGGCAGCAGCTGGGGCTGCCTGGAAAACATCAGAAGACTGTAATGGCAGTACTGGGGGTCCTCTAAGGAGCCCCCAGAGTGCATGAGATCATACAACCAATGCTTTCAAAAGCATGGGGGTATGATTCCTACATGTCTGATACCAAACATGCCTATGCTCAGAGTTACCATTATGTAGCTGGACTTAGGTAGTGACCTATGTCCAGTACTCACGTAAAATGGCGTCCCCGCACTCACGAAGTCTGGGAAAATGATCTTGGAGGTCGTGGGGGCATCTCTGCTAGTGCAGGGGTGCCCTCACACATAGGTACTTTGGACCCTGCCCTCAGGGCTGGAGGGCCTGCCATAAGGGTGACCTATAAGTGACCTGGTGCAGTGTAAATGGTTGTGACCTATGTCCAGTACTCGCGTAAAATGGCGTCCCCGCACTCACGAAGTCCGGCAAAATGGTCTTGGAGGTCGTGGGGGCACCTCTGCTAGTGCAGGGGTGCCCTCACACACAGGTTCTTTGGACCCTGCCCTCAGGGCTGGAGGGCCTGCCATAGAGGTGACTTGTAAGTGACCTGGTGCAGTGTAAATGGTAGTGAAAGGGTGAATCCACCCTTTCCCACAGACTGCAATGGCAGTCCTGCAGAAGCCTTTGCATGGGCTCCCTATGGGTGGCAAAATATATGCTGCAGCCCATAGGGATTCCCTGGAGCCCCAATGCCCTGGGTACCTAGGTACCATATACTAGGGACTTATAAAGGGGCATCAGTATGCCAAATGAGTGGAATAGTGTGTTAACAGTATCCAGTGACCAACTCCAGAAGGAGACAATGTTTTGGTCATCCAGGAATTGACCAGATCAACAAAGGCAACCAGTTATTCTTATCACAGATTTAATAGCTTAGCCATCAAGGCAAACAGACGGCGTGTCTTCAGCATACAAAATTCTGTAGCAGCTGTAGTAACTGTGTGTGTGGGCATAAATATTGTGATGAGTGGGTGATAGAGAATAGCCCTGTGGAAGTCCACACTGGTCCTGGATCTGGAGCAATAAGGTGGCAGGGACTCAGGTTACATCCTGTCCTCTCAATGGTAAGAAACATTCTTGACCATTCCCTGTGCCCCCCACCGTCCGGTTATGATAGCAGTGAAAATCAAGAAAAGCAGCTGAAATTAGGCTATAAAGGAAAACATTGTGACACACCTCACTGTGTTGCCTGTAAGAGTGATAGTTTTAAGAAAGTTGGGCTAAGAAGGGTTTTCTAAGTAACCTGAAAGATTAGTGAAAGGAGACCACAAAACCAACACACTTCAAGGGAGGTGTAAGTTCTTACATCACTGTATACAAAAATACGTCCAACTGGGAGGCAGTAACAATGTTTGAAGGACCAGTGTACTTGGACCAAATACAGAACAGCGTTAATCGATCCTCAAAACCCGCTAGCAAATTCACTTTAAAGCATGCTCATAAATCAGTAATATCTCACTTGTAGTGTTTGATCATTTTATGCAACATTGATTGCTCCACAACAGTAGCCAAAAACAGAAGTCCAGACGCAAGAGGTGAAAAGTAGGAAATGTCAGCTGTACCTATGAAGGTGAAAAAGAAGTAATATTCTGCTACTTCCATTCCAGAGTATTTGCTAGCCACGCTCTGATCCAGGAATGAGATTCCTTCTCTATCATTGCGTCCATCTGTAAATGTGCCCAATCGGCCTGGACCCAGGAGACATTAGCTGGCCAAGAACAGACTGTGTTAATGATTGCCTTATAGTATAGTTGTATGTAAAAGGGAGACATTAGCTGGCCAAGAACAGACTGTGTTAATGATTGCTTTATAGAATAGTTGTATGTAAAAGGGAGACATTAGCTGGCCAAGAACAGACTGTGTTAATGATTGCCTTATAGAATAGTTGTATGTAAGAACAGACTGTGTTAGTGATTGCCTTATAGAATAGTTGTATGTAAGAACAGACTGTGTTAATGATTGCCTTATAGAATAGTTGTATGTAAGAACAGACTGTGTTAGTGATTGCCTTGTGGAATAGTTGTATGTAAAAGAGAGACATAAGCCAGCCAAGAACAGACTGTGTTAATGATTGCCTTATAGAATAGTTGTATGTAAAAGAGAGACATTAGCTGGCTAACAACAGACTGTGCTAATGATTGCCTTATGGAATAGTTGTATGTAAAAGTATCTTATGAGTTTGAGTTTCTTGCAGTGTCTTGTTTGCCTAAATGATTATTGGGTAGGAGAAACGTACACCGAAACATTGATAGGGGAACAGCTATTGAAGTACATACATCTTAAAAGCTTTTCCGGAGGATTGCTGATTAGGTAAAAATTGCATGTTGAATGAGTAAAGAGTCTCTGCTCTTAGGGTCCAAACCTGAGAATGAGAGATTCCCTACTTTACATTACTTTAAGCCTGAAACTGAGATTAGAAATTGATATTCCAAAAGCAAGGGGGGCTAATGAGAAGGTCCTGAGGTTTGATATTCCCAAAGAAAGTAATACCATTTTTGTATATGCAGGACACACATCACTAGCAACCCACAAAGCTTCTGCCGTGCAATTACAAATAAGAAATACCACAACATTTTGAATGGTTTGAAATGTTCTTATGTACGTTGTTAGATGCCCCAAATAAGAAGTGGTCCCATAATTCAGCCACAGAGAGAAAGGTGTTCACTAATGTTAGTAAGAAGGAAGAAAAATAAATACATTCTTCAGCCACCCAAAATAGTAAAACAAGTGGATGCCACTGAGCTAAATTGACTAGCAAATGTGAGTGTTCCAGCACATTTTAGAGCTCCTTTTTCAACTGAGGCTTCAGGTAAAGGGGCACAAAGTGATGACCATCACCACCTACTAATCCCTAAACAATGGTGAAGGGCAAACACATGGTCTTCGGTTCATAGCACTTTTCAAAAATCTCTGGTAGGGTCACACTCATTTTACTTTCACTTTAATAAACACAAATGATATCTGGACTGTACGAATCACTAGTAACCGTATCAATGCAAATAATGCACCCGATGGATGGAAATCCCAGAACCACATGAAAGCACATCAATATTAGGAAAGGGCCTTGGTGCCATAGTAATGGTAGAAGGCGCTATAAAAAAAAGCTGAGAACGCATGACCAAGCCATTGTACCACCCTGACTGTGGATCCAAAGCAAGCTGGGCCATGATGTCAAAGGTGAAAGAAGACTATTAACAGCAGAACTATGAGATCAGGTGTGGCTAAGGTTGTACATCATTGTTAAACATAAATGATAAAGAGGAAGATTCTTAAGACATCAAAGATAACGGAGTATAGTTTTGGCTGAAAGGGATGGAGTGAAAATGTCTAGGATCAGCCATCTAAGATAAATCCATTGTTGTCTGTGGTTCCTGACGAAACATGGCAAGGGGGGAGGATTGGATGTTCAACAGTGTTGGATGCCACTCAGTGGTCCAGCAACACCCCCTGAGCCACTTGTCATTTCTGGATATGTGTGCATCACCTTTTATGATGCTCCAGTGGCTTAGAGAGCAGGCCCATATCTACGAAGCCACGCAAAGCCACTTTGTGTGGCTTTTCATGACCTTGTAGATCTGGTGTAAGCTAATGCAGCGCAAGTCGCTGTGTTGCCTTACACTGCGTCAAGGCCTTCCATGGGCTTTGCAGTGGGTGTTCCCACGCAACACAAATGGCTTTTGACGCTTTCCCAGATTTAAAAGGATCTGTAAACCTGGGAATGCGTCAAAACAGTACGCCTCCCCAGGGCAGGCGCAACAAGGAGAAATACCTGTATTTCTCCTTGTTGTTTCCTCTTCTATGTGTGCTGCATTTTGCAGCACACATAGAAGAGGAAAACGCCTCTAGGGATTGCTTTCCTGCACAAAAACAATCATGCCAACTATGCAGACACACTTGCACCATGGTGCACGGTGCCTGCATTAGTGCTAGGTAGCAAAATGTACGCCAGCCAGGGGGAAAGGACAGAAATGCACCATATGTTGTAAATACAGTGCACTTCTGACCTTTCAAATCGGCGTACACCGCTGCCCTATGCCAATTCATAGTAAATATGCCCTCTGGTATGTTCAAGTCCTCCTAGGCCTACATTGGACACACTAACACCAAGAGAACTTCATATGGAACCAACACCAACTTATGTTAATGAAGCCACCATGGGCAGATGCCAAGTCGTACCTGAAAAATGGAACAAATATTTTGAAAAAAAAATCTAAATTATCTCAGTTTTCCTGTTTTACATCTCCTTCAAAATATAATATAAACTCAACTTAATGCTGTATCATAGCAAGAGGAAAACATATTTCCCAGAGAGAATCCTTATGTTATCGCTGCTGTGGTGTGAACTCTCTCTAATTCATCTCAGGGCACCAATGAGAGCAGCCAGTGAAAATACTCACCAAAACTGCTGGTCTGCTAACTGACCATGGGACATGAGATAAAGAGAAATATTATCTATTATGTATGTAATTATTATAGCCTTAGAACCCCCGTAGCGGGCTCTACCGGCCATTAAAGGCCCGCTCCTGCGTTAAAGGCCCGAGCCGAAGTATTTTGTGTGGCTTCACACAAATCACAATGTGATGGGGAAGTGAGGTAGGAACAGGTAACAGGGAAGTACTACAGATCATAGAGACCAGTTATTTTTATGGTACATATTTTTATACAGTTGTCTATGTTTGTAAATTGTGGCACAAGGGAGAGTGGTTTTGCTTGAAATCACTTGTTTGTGAGTTAAGTATCATGACTGTATTAATACCAGTGACTCCAAGGTCAGCATTTTGCGAAATTTAATTTAGAACAATACTGATGTTTACATTTACTGTACCCTTGAATGATGTGGGTCATTTTCAACCATAAACTGAACAAAAAGCCAGATTTAAATTGAGCTGAAAGAGGGAGAGGGGTGACTCCTTAAAGGCACCAAACTGAACACCTACTCATTACTAGGTCATACCCAAATTGTCTCTTTAAAATAGTGAGGGATTATTAATCAGAATCCCTTAGCTGCACATGGTGTGATAACCAGGCCAACCACAAAGCTTCTCCTCAGCAGAGTGAGGCATTATTGAGAGACACTGAGCTCCATGCACTGTGATAGCCAGGCCGAGCACAAGGCTTCTCTCCAGTAGAATGATGGGTTATTAGATGGAAGCTTAAAGACACTGTGCTTACTGAGGTACCCCGACTGCTGAATACCTACGGCAAAAACATTTAGGCCCTCATTATAACCCTGGCGGTTGGTGTTAAAGTGGCAGTAATCACCGCCAAATTATGACCATGGCGGAAAGATCTCCGATATTCAGCCAATGTACCACACCGACCGCTAGGGCGGAAACAACAGCCACCACAGCGGTATCCGCCTACAGCCAGGCGGAAGTGAATGTTCCATCCACCATATTATGACCCTGCAAACCCCCACCTTTTCCGGGGCAGTACCAACGACATCAAAAGCCTGGCGGAAACAGACCGCAGAAGGGAAAGGACTCACCAGTGGAGACACAGGGAACAACCACGCTGCCATGGAGTCCGAGCTGCATGTCTTCCCCATGATTTTCTATGTGTTGCTCCACCACGAACACCAATGCCGGCGAAGACGACGACGGTGAGTACAGCTGCCAAGCACACAAGGGAGGGAGGGAGGAAAACGACTGTGACACACACACACACCCCCCTCCAACACCATACAGACAATCAGCTGCATTACTAAAACATTTTTACCCCATACCTTGGATGAATAATGCAAGGACAAAACGATTTTGAAACAGTGAATGTAATGAGAGCAACACATCAAGATAAATAAGTCAGGCAATATAATAGATATCTACATATGTACTGGACACAGCCCAGTCCACAATGTACGTAGTCCACATGGCCACAGGCCAAAGTCCAAGGCCACACATGGCACCTGCATCAACACGGAGAGAACACTTCAGGGGCATCATTTGGGATATAGGCAGGCACCTCAGGGGGACAGGGGAAGGGGGGCACCTCAGCAGGCAGATGCAACAAGACCACTGGTTCTTGAGGGGGCAACATGCCCTGTGTTTGGTCCTGGGGAGTGCAAGGCTCTCAAGTGGGTGACTTGCCCACTTGCTCTAGAGGGGGAACATGCTCTGTGCATGGTCCTGGGGAGTTCAAGGCCACAGTCTCTTAAGTGGGTGACTTGCCCACTTGCTCTGGAGGAGGCAACATGCCCTGTGCTTGGTCCTGGGGAGTGCCAGGCCACAGTCTCTCGAGTGAGTGAAAACCCCACTGGTTCTGGAGGGGGCATCATGCCTCTGCTCTTGATCCTGGGGAGTCTGGGTTAGGCTGGTGTCTTACCCACTGGTTCTGGAAGGGACATTGTGCCCTGTGCTCTTGTTCCTGGGAGTCTGGGTTGGGTGGGTGTCTTACCCACTGGTTCTGGAGGGGGCATCGTGCCCAGTGCTCTTGAACCTGGGGAGTGCAAGGTCACAGTCTCTCAGGTGAGTGTCATACCCACTGGCTTTGCAGGGGTAGGCCGCACAGCAGCCCATGGAGGCAGGATTACATACCGTCCGCCGGCGGTGAGGGCTACTCAGTGGTGGTGCTGCTGCTGGTGGGGCGAGGCTCCTGCCCATCCCCTGCAACCTCGGACAGCTGCTCACTGGAGGTGGTGGTGCTGCTGCTGGTGGGGGGAGGCTCCTGCCCATTCCTGCAACCCCAGACGGCTGCACAACCATGGTTGGTGGTGGGGGCTCCGTCACAGTTCCTGCCCCAGGCCCCTTGCTCTTCCTGCCTGCTGGTGCTGGCTCCTTGTTCTTCCTGGCAGCTGAGGCAGGCTCCTTAGTCTTCCTGGCAGCTGATGCAGGTTCCTTAGTCTTCCTGGCAGCAGCTGGGACAGGCTCCTTTATCTTCCTGGCAGTATCTGGGTCAGGCTCCTTTTTCTTCCTGGCAGCAGCTGGGTCAGGCTCCTTTGTCTTCCTGGCAGCAGCTTGGGCAGGCTCCTTTGTCTTCCTGGCAGCATCTTGGGCAGGCTCCTTTCCCTTGAGGCTGCCTGGTGCAGGATCCTTCACCCTCAGGACATGTGCCGTGGATCCTTTTCCACCACGAGTGGGTGTGGTGACGACTGGGCCCGTGGACTGGGTGGCTGAGGTGCTTGGCTGGGTTCTTCCCACCATGGCCAGACGTGAAGGACGAGTGGGGGAGGGGTAGGGAATAGGTCAATGGTGGATGGGGCGGGAAAAGGGAGAAGGAATGGGAGTGGTGGAAGAGGGAGTGGTTGTTGGAGGTGTCTGCTGATTTTGGGTGCAGGTGCATGGTGCAGGTGCATGGGCTGGATGCTGCTGTGAGGTGGATGGCTATTGGGTGTCTGAGTGCTTGCGTTTGTGTAACTTAGGAGGGGGGGCAGACACAGTGGGAGAGGACACAGGGGATGTGTGCATGGCTGTTGTGGAGGTGTCTGCCAGTGAGGTGTGTGTTCTGCTTGGTTTGGTGGTGATGCTGGTAGTGGATGATGGTGTAGTGCATGCAGGTGTGAGTGTAGACGGAACTGGGAGGGAGGTGGAGGAGGAGGAGGGGGAGACAGTGGAAATAGCGGATGTTGGTATGTCCGCATCTGGATGGTGTTTGTGTGAGTACCTGTGGAATGAAGTGTGGTGCTTGTGTCTGCCTCTTGTGTGTTGTTTTGTGTGCATGCTCGTGCATTCTTGTCTGCCTGTGTGCTTGGGATAGGTTGGGGTTGAGGAGAATAGGATTGGGAAGAGGAAGTTGGAAGGTGGAAACAGGGACAATGGCTGCCATCAGAGAGGAGGCCAGAGCCTGGATCGATCTCTTTTGGGCCGCCAATCCAGTGTGAATGCCCTCCAGGAATGCATTAGTCTGTTGCATCTGGGTTGCAACCCCTGGATGGCATTCACAATGGTTGACTGCCCTACAGAGATGGATCTCAGGAGGTCAATGGCCTCCTCACTCAGGGCAGCAGGGCTCACTGGGGCAGGGCCTGTGGGGCCTGGGGTGAAGGAGATGCCCACCCTCACGGGTGAGCAGGCATGGGCAACTCGATAGGGGGCTGCTGGGAGGGCGGGCTGGTATGGGGGTGGCGGCTGTACCTGTAGCTAGGGTGGTCACAGAGGTGTCCGCCACCACCAGGGAGCTTCCATCGGAGGAGGTATCTGTGTCTGAACTGTCCCCTCCTGTCGCTGTGATGCTTCCCTCGCCCTCTGTCCCACTGGTGTCCTAAGCGTCAGTGGACTCTAGCTCCTGGGTCCTGTGGGATGCAGCTTCCTCCGTCGCTAGTGCCACTGCTCCTCCACCAGTTGATGCTAATGCACATAAGGACAGGCTGACAAAACAATAAGGGGGGGGAGAGACAAAGGATACACCTGGTCAATGGCTGCACCAACACCACCGTTGGCGTACACAGCACCCTCACACACAGGGAAAAGGCATACGCAGTATGCATTGCACTACCAGTTATATTGCTAGCCAGCAAGGCATGGGAAGGGGCACACACCGCAGCTCTGACTAGTAGTGGATGCCTAAGAGTTAGGTAACAGGATTATCCCTTCAGAACCCTAGCCACCAGGGGACCTACGCTGCAGTGCCAGGCCTGGCCTAGGGGCACCCACTGACACACATCCCCCACCCGGATACCACCATACCATGCGTAAGTTGTTATGATGGGCACTGTACTCACCCCCCTTGTGGCTGCTGTGATTCCCTCAAGTGCCCATCCAGCTCTGGATAGGCCACCGCCAGTATGCAGGCCATCAGGGGGGTCAGGGTTTGACGGGCACCCCTTCCTCGTTGGGAGGCCATCCCCAGCTGGGCCTCCGCCGTCTTCCGTGCCCAGCGTCTCAGGTCCTCCCACCATTTCTGACAGTGGGTGCCCCGCCTGCCGTAGACCCCCACGGTCTGCATGTCCTTGGCAAGACATATAACCATCTTTTGATGGGCGCTGACCTGCAGAGGAAATACACACAGGAAAATAGTATTAGTCAAACAGTCCTGCCTGTTACACTTATGGCCCACCATACCCCTTCACATCACCATTTCCACACACATGGCCCAGCACACAACCAATACACCGCCCAGAAGACATCCACCCACCCCTCTTACATGAGGCCTTCACACACACCTCCATGCATTCATGCCACATGCATCGTGCCCACAGTGTACTCACCTGTTGGTCTGGAGGCCCATACAGCAGTCCATACTGGGGCAGGACTCCATCAACCAGTCTCTCCAACTCTTCCGAAGTGAAGGCTGGGGCCCTTTCCCCGGTCACACGCGCCATGGTAGGTTCCAGATAAGGTCACAGCAGCACATGCAGTGTAGGTCCTCTCCTGTTGAAGATCAGGTAGCAAGTGAGGGATGAGATAGAAAATGGGGGTCACGTCCGCAGCGGTGCATACCATCACCACTGACCACTGTAAGCCATAGGGCCCAATGTTATCCAATGAGGAGTTGTATGATGGTTTCCGACCACCTCCCGCAACCGCGCAAAACATCAGTGGAATTACCTCACTTCAACCTGTCCTTCCACATAGGACAGGTGGACCCCATTTCAGGGGGGAGGTAGGCCTTGGACATTTGCTGCATCACTGGTGAAATTTGGACATACTGGACAATTCACACTTACCCATTACAAGTTAACAGCATGCAAAGTTATTTTGTAGCCCCATTGTTCAGTTTGTGACCGGCTCCTCACTCTGTTGCCTCATAGATTGCTACCGCTGCGGATGAATAGGAGATGAACACATACCCCTGTGTACAGACCCCTGTTGGACTTGGCCACAATGTAGGACAGGCACATGATCCTCACCAATAGACTTGACAGGGCCACAATCACAGAGCTGTGTGCACAATTGGAGCCTGACCTGATATCTGCTATCTATCACCCCACTGGGATCCCCCCTCTTGTGCAACTTCTATCAGTGCTCCTTTTCCTGGCAACTGGTTCTTTCCAAGTGACAGTGGGTTTGTCACAGCCAAAGTTCTCAATAGTGCTGACCAGAGTGTTTCTGCCCTGATTAAACACATGTGCAGCTACACTGTATTTCCCCAGGTTGAAGATTTGGCCACAGTGAAGGCCGAGTTCTATGCAATGGGACATATCCCCAACATAATTGGGGCGATTGATGGAACACATATTGCATTTGTACCCCCCGTCAAAATGAACAGGTGTTCAGAAATCAAAAGTTTCCGCTCTATGAATGTACAGATGGTGTGCTTGGCGGACCAGTACATTTCCCACGTCAACGCTAAGTATCCTGGGTCGGTGCATGAATAGCAGCATCCCAAATGTGATGTCCCAACTACAAAGGCACAGGGTGTGGCTAATAGGTGAGCCCTGGTCCCCACCTAGTATATGTCGGTGTATGGGTATGGTGTGGGCCATAAGGGATAGTTTGTGGCTAAATGTTGTCCCTCAATATTGCTGGTGACTTTGGTTACCCCAAACTGTCATGGCTGCTGACCCCTGTGAGGAATGCCAGGACAAGGGCAGAAGAAAGTTATAATGAGGCACATGGGCGAACCAGAAGGATAATAGAAAGGACCTTTGGCTTCCTGAAGGCCAGGTTCAGGTGCCTCCATCTAACAGGTGGATGGATCCCTGTGCTACTCACCCAAGAAGGTCTGCCAGGTAATAGTGGCATGCTGCATGTTGCACAACCTTACCCTGAGACGCCATGTGCCTTTTCTGCAGGAGGGGGAGGCTGGAGATGCCCATGTGGCAGCAGTGGACCCTATGGACAGTGAGGATGAGGAGGCAGAGGATGAGGATGAAGACAACACAACATCAGTCATCAGACAATACGTCCAATGATACACAGATAAGACAGTGTTACTTCACAGTTCAATGAATTTTTTGGGAATTTCTGTGGCACTGGCATACTGTTATTTCCCACTTCTATGCCCACTTACTGTACCCTTTGGCAATTCATTTTACAGATTTTGATGACCTCACATATGCTCCTGGTGTGATCACTGCAGCCAGCTACAGGTCATACACCTATGCTCATTTTCTGTACAGTTGAATTGCAATATCTGTACCTGTTGAAATGAATACGTACTTAAAAAAATTGACATACTCTATACTTCTTTTTTTTCTAAGGTTGTTTATTGAAGTGCTAAAATATAGAGGGACAAGTGCAATGGGATGGGGTGATGATGGAGGAAAGTCCAGGGTATTGTTCCAGTCTGTTTGCAGCACAGGTGAATTGTCCATGGGGACATAGGAAGGGGAGCAATGGCATTTCAGGTGGACAGGGTGACAAGGTGGGACACAAGGGTGACAATCAGGAGAGTCTCATTTCCTGGCGGGGGTCTTGGCAAGTGTCTCTGGCTTCTGTCTGGATTGCAGGGAACGTTTGCGGGGTGGTTCAACTTCTGCAGAGGGAGGGGTGCTGGTGGCCTGTTGGTCCTGTGGCAGGGCCTCCTGGCCACTAGCGGCAGCGGAGGTGGAAGGCTGTTCGGATATCTGGCTAGTGGCAGAGGTCTGCTGTTGTGTGACTGCCTCCCTCATAATATTGGACATGTCTGCCAGCACCCTTGCTATGGAGACCAGGGTATTGTTAATGGCCTGCAAGTTCTCCCTGATCCACTGGTACTGTCCCTCCTGCAGCCGCCTGTTCTCCTGCACATTGTCCAGGATCTGGCCCATTGTGTCCTGGGAATGTTGATATGCTCCCAGTATCTCTGTAAGTGCCTCCTGGAGAGTCTGTTCCCTGGCCCTGTCCTCCCTCTGGCGCACAGCACTCCTCCCAGTTTCCTTGTTGACCTGTGCCTCTGTCCCCTGAACCGTGTGCCCACTGCCACTGACCCCAGGTCCCTGATTGTCTTGAGTATGAGGTGTGGCCTGGGGTCCCTGTAAAGGTGGACACACTACTGATTAACATGTCCTGGGGACAGAGGTTTGGGTACGCTGGGTGGGTGTTGTGGTGGTGTTTCCTGATGAGGGAAGCTCTGTGGTGGTGTGTGACTGGGCCTGAGTTACCAGCTATCCAGAGGTCCCTGGTGGGCCAGGTTGGTCATCCAGATCCTAAAGACCAGATTTGCTGTCATCACTGTAGGCGTCTTCTGTTGGGGGACTGGATATTGCTGGCACCTCCTCACCGCTGACATTGGCTGGGGTACCTGTGGGGATGTAAATGCTGTGTTATTGTTTCTGTGTCCGACATATTGTGCATCCGTGGCTTGTCCTCTTTGGTTGTATTTGCCCTGGCAGCTTTCACTTGTGAAAGTTGGTATATGGTGGGATAGCTGAGTCTCTGTAGTGTGTATGCTTTAGTGATAGGTGTCCATGCAGGGGTGTGAGTGGTGCCCATGCATCGGTATGGCATGCAGGGCTTGGCTTTGAGATAAGTGAGATGTGATGGTGGGGTGTGTGGGAAGTGGTGGAGAGATGGGGGTGAGGGTAGGAGTTTGTGATGGCATGCAGGTAGGGGGGGATAAAGTAGTAAAGATTTGACTTACCAGAGTCCAGTCCTCCTGCTACTCCTGCGAGGCCCTCAGGATGCATGATTGCCAAGACTTGCTCCTCCCATGCTGTTAGTTGTAGGGGAGGAGGTGTGGGTCCACCGCCAGTCCTCGTACAGCAAGCTGGTGTCTTACTGCAATGGAACGTACCTTCCCCTGTAAGTCATTCCACCTCTTCCTGATGTCATCCCTAGTTCATGGGTGCTGTCCCACGGCGCTGCCCCTGTCCACAATTCTCCGCCATAGCTCCATCTTCATAGCTATCGATATTTGCTGCACCTGTGCTCCAAATAGCTGTGGCTCTACCATGTGATTTCCTCCACCATGACCCTTAGCTCCTCCTCTGTGAATCGGGGGTGTCTTTGTGGTGCCATGGGTGTTGTGTGAAGTGTGTAGGTGAGGGTGTGTAGGGTGATGTGTTGGGGTGTTTGATGTGGGGTGCATGGGTGGTGTATAGGTGTAAGTGGTGGTGGCTCTGGTTTTGTTTGTGGTTTTGGTGTCTGTCTCGTGCCAATGGTTTGTAGTCGTAAAGGGTTGTGGGTAATGTGGGTGGGTGTTTTATAGTGGTGTGGGTGTGGTGTGTGTATATGGGTGTCAGGTGTGTATTTAAATTGACCAATGTAATGTTGTTTTGTATGTGTGTGTGTATTTTGAGCGTGGCAGTATGTAACACCAATGGTTTACTGCCTTTGAATGTCCGCCATGGTGATTCGTGGGTCATAATGTGGTGGGCGTTGGTCTGTTGGCGTAACGGTGTGAGTTTTGATACCGCCACTTTATCACTGACCTTTGGTGTGGCAGAATTGTGTCTGTGGCTGAATAGTGATAGATTGGTGTATGTGTGTCATAATATGGTGAACGGATATCCGCCGCGGTAAGTTGGGGGCAGTCAACGTGGTGGTAAGTGGGATTTACTGCCAATGTCATAATGAGGGCCATAGTCTCATTATATGCCTGCAACACTATAGTATATCCATGACCACGATATATAGGCCAGATCCTCTTGAATGTAATGCAGGAATTCTGAGAGTTCTCAAGACTCCAGGTAAAGGTGTCAAAGTAAGTCCTGTTACCGTTGGGTCGCCTGGCAGATCGACCTCTGGACAACCTACCGGCGTCCGGTTTGCCCTGGAAGGTGGAAGAATTCAAATACTTAGGCATTTACATCATACATCATGAGAAGAAATTCTTCAACCATAATATGGGGAGAGTAGTAGCGGGACTGAAACCCTCTATCCTGTTCTGGAATACCTTGCATTTATCACTAATAGGGAAGATCATGCTCATTAAAATGGTGGTTCTGCCACGCTATACCTTATGCAAGGCGCCTTCTATGAGATCCCCAGGGAAGTCTTCAGGGAGTTGGAGAAACGAGGTCTAGAGTGGGCCTTTCCACCTTAGATGAGAATTGCAAAAGGGAAAAGGGAGGCTTACTGGTCCCAGACCTAGAATTGTACTATAAGGCTGCAGCACGTAGTGCATTGATTGGATGGTGAGGTAAACTGGGAAAGGATATTGTTGGAGGAGTCCCACGTAAGACACCAACTCGGGGTATCTGCTGATGCGAGGCGCTGGACTTCCCCGTGAGTTACTGCACTTGATCTGACTGATGGGTAGGATATGGGAAAGAGCAGTCAGGCAGGTGCTTAATGGGGCTCCCTACGTCCCAGACTTAGGGCCCGATTTAGATCCTGGCGGAGGGGAATACTCCATCTCAAACGTGACGCATAGCCCATCTGCCATATTACGATTCCATTACATCCTATGGAGATTGTAATACGGCGGACGGGATATCCATCACGTTTGTCAGAGTATTCCCTCCGCCAAGATCTAAATCAGGCCCGTAGGTATTTGGCTGCTGTCACCTTTTGCACAAATTGCCCACTCAATGGCAGTGCACAGGTGGCAAGAAGGGGGCTGCATAATGCTGGCAGACCTTTACCCAGAGGGTAGATTTATTACTCTGTAGGAGGCACAGGTGTAATTTAATCTGGGTGCTGGGCAGTTTCTACAATATGCGACGGTGGCGGCAACAGCTAGACAATTGTAGCCTAAATTTTCAGAGGCTCCGGAACCCGCCCATACAGTTATCACGCTGCTGGTGATGGCGGGTGGCTGCCGGCTTATAACACATTTATACCAAGTGTTGCGCTCCAACAGGCAATTAAAACCACTCCCCATAGAAGGCACATGTCAACAATATAGTGAGAACCCACTTTCTCCACAGGACTGGCTCAAGTTACATGCGGGTGTGAAAGGGGTGGCGGTGTGCGCTCGGTTTAAACAGATACAATATAATTTCATACATGTGGCTTACCTCTCCCCCAAGTGCCTACACACCATATTCCCCCTTTGGGATCAAAGATGCCCGAGGTGCACTGCTAAGGTGGCCGATTTTATTCATATGGTCTGGCACTGTCCATTGGTGACGGACTATTGGACGGTAGTTGTAGCACACCTCAGGGGCGCCACGGGTTGGGAGGTCCCTCAAGCGATTAGCAGATGCCTGTTAGGACTCCTCCCTGGGAACCAAAAGAAGAAGCTCAGTAGATAATACACCGTTTTAGGCCTAACTGTTGTAAAAAGATGCATCGCAATCCATTGGTTGAGTCCCCGTGCCCCAACAAGAGAAACCTGGGATACAGACATGTTGGAGTAGGCTGGGTGGAGTAAGCACATATGAGGAGGACAAGGAAAGATGAAAAAGCAGAGGACGTCCTGACGGTCTGGGCGGAAATGACGCGAGCACTGCTTGAACACACATACACAATGGGGCGGGACACCATTACAGCAGGGGAAGAGTGAGTGAAATCCAACAGTGGAATATGTGAGTATTTTATTACTTGGCTCTTGGATATTATTATGGATTACAGTGACCTTGAAAGGGAGAGTTAATGGGGACAATGCTGAATGAGGCGCACTGTACCAACCATGGAAGCTACTGGGAGTGGGGAAGGGAGGGATGTTTATGAAAATGTGTTCATTTAGACACTTTGTTGGGAGGATAATTTGGAGGTCTATTTACCTCAGTTACTTACGTTGGAAGTAACAACTGCAAGTGTTTACCTAACATAAGTTAATGTTGCTCTATAAACCAGTAAAAAGAAATGTCTAGATTTGATGGTTTCCTTGGGTGCTGGCCGAGCCTGAGCCCAGATTACGCCCACATCACCAGAACCAGTCAATTTGAAAGGCAAATCTTGATGTTTGTTGCTTTTTGGAGCCTTTCCTGTGGCTTGCAATCGGCGCAGCTCCACGGGGCGGAGAAGGGTGCAGTTTTTATTGGTGGGAGTGTGGTAATGGAAGACTCCTGCGGATTGCAGAATGTCCCCTCACAAAAATGGAAAGAAAGTCCATAATTTTAGCCAAATGTTCATGTTTGCATGGCATTCTGTATAAGAAAACATAGTGGGATTCACATGTCACACCACTCTAGTATTCCTTGGATGACTAGTTTTCAAAAGTGTCTGGATTTCTTAAGTTTCCCTGGGTGTGGGTATTGTTCCTGATCTTATGGGTAACCCAAATTCAGAGTTCTACAAGTAACCATTGTTCCTACACTCATTATCAGAGGCACATTTACAAATGCATAGGTTTCTTCCAGACCCATTTTTCATTCATTACAATTTACAGTATTAAGCGATGCATGGTCTGGTACACTGTGAAAATTCCTTATTAGCTGCAGCTCCATTGTAGGTTCTAGGTACCTTATATTATTGGACAACGAACATTATAAATCTCTACAACCAGAAATGTCTGACAGACATAACCATATTTTACTTTTGTAAATCGGCCATTGAGGCAAAAGTTACAGATGGATACGCTGTCACCTATCTCTGTGTTTACCTACTTGTTTTCCTTAGTTTTTGAGTTCAATGAGTAGTTTTGGGAAAACCATGAGGGAGCTCCACAAATGATACCTTGCTGAATTCAGGATTTTGCCTACTTTTCAGAAACGTATAGCCGTGCAGGTTCACCCATGCCTTTCACACCTGATTCCACCACAACTTGCATGTAGGCAAAAAACACAAAAATTAGGGAAAATTGAGGACCACTAGAAAATTGCAAAAACTGTTTTAAAAATGTGTTTTGACCATTCTGACTGTTCTTGAACGGTAGAAAGAGAGCGACCTTAGCACAGCAAAGCTTTTGAGGATGACCTTTTCTACAAAAACAAGGACAGAGATGTTGCATGGATGGTTTTGGGGGGCTAACTGGCCCAAACAACACAAAATACTTATTGGGGTTCAGAAGAGGCTTAGTGCTTAAGTGGTCAAGGAGATATTAGGCCTTGATATCTCCACCTAACTGAGTAGCCCTAGGTCTTCTATATAAGCTACACTTCTTGCAGCCAAGGGGATTTACTTGACTAACTCCCCTCCCATAAATTCAAGTCTCCCACCAGCTAAGCTATGCTTTTTTCCATGATCATTAAATACATTGAGTCACCCACAAATATTGAAAAAGCTAATAGTAATCTTCAGTTTAAAAGTTTTATTTGCCAATAATAGGCACAAATGCAGTGGGGCGCAATTGTACTTTAGACATCTTTCTGTATTTCGATATACGCTCATCCTAGAACTCCCTTGAATTTCTCCATCATTAACCACCGCTTCCAGTATATGACATGACGCTCACCAATCACTGGTTAACTTGACATTGGCTTATCCATTTCTTGTCTTCTTACCCTTATCCTATGATTGGCACTTGTCAGTTACAGTTCCGCTTTACAATAGTCTGTCTTTGGACTCACTCACTATTGGCTTTCATTGACTTAGTCAGAAACTACCCTAATGCTGTGGTCTCCAAATAGTTGTAGCCATAGCCAGTGCCTAGCCCCATCCATGGCTATTCTTTATTCAAACTACATTTATATTTCAAATGATAACATGTTGTGTTCTTTGTACTGTTACTGATTTTTCTGTTTTTTTTTTGCTGTGTGCTGTCTGAGTTTCCTTGTAGCAATTGTCCTTATACAGTAATAGAACTTGATATGCTATTTGTATTTTGTAGCAGATGAACAAGAAACTTCAAAGGACGAGAAAAAGTTTACTTGTGTATCTACTCTTCAGCAACACCAATCAATCAATTGTAGAAATAGGTCCTTTCTTTGCGTAAATTGTGAAAATAGCTGTACACGTCAGAAACATCTTTGCCAGCATCTGACAGCGCACACAGAGAACCCAGACCTGAATGTAGAATTCTAAACACAAGTTGAGAGTCCATTACTTTGTACTGAGTGTGGCAAGAGCAGTATTATAAAGGCAGAACCCGCAAGTCACCGCAGAATTTACACCGGAGAAAGACCCAATTCCTTCACCGAGTGTGAGAAGTCCTTTAGTAATAGAGCATATCCTCTACAAAATTTAAATATCCACACAAGTGAGCAAACATTCTTCTGCACTGTGTAAGAAGCCATTTTGCAAAAAGTCAAATCTTCTACGGCACCTGAGAATCCACATGTGAGAGGCTGTTCTCCTGCACTGAATGTGAAAAGAGCTTTATTCAGAAGACACACCTCCTACAACACTTGCAATATCACACAGTAGAGAGACCCTTTGCTTGCACCCAGTGTCAGAAGAGTTTTATAAGCACCAGAGGATTCACTTACCAGAAAGCCAGTATTCCTGCACTGAGTGTGAGAAGAGATTTGGTAGCAAGCCAAATCTTCTAGAACATCTTGAGATTCATATTGGAGAGGGGCCATTCTCCTGCACTAAGTGTGAAAAGAGTTTAACTAGGAAGACATATCTTCAGAAGCACACAAGAAAACACAGTAGGGGTGCCCTTTACATGCAAAGAGTGTGTGAAACGCTTTACGGATCAAACAAAACTTTTAAACCATATGAGAACTCACACAGGAAAGAGGCCATTTCCCTGTAGCTTTATGCAAGAAAAGCTTTATTACGAAGGCAGATTTTCAAAGGCACATACCACATGGGAGACGGACCATTTTACTGCACTCAGTGCGAAGAGAGCTTTATTAGGAAGATATATCTTCAGAAGCACATGACAATTCACTTGAGACAGACACCATTTCCATGCATAGAGTATGAGGGATACTTTACTGATCAAACAAAACTTCTAAACTATGTTAAGGCTTATGCAGGAGAAAGGCCTTTTCCCTGCACTTTGTGCGAGAAAAGCTTTATCAAGAAAGCAGATTTTCAAAGGCACCTACGAACCCCCACAGGCGAGAAACCATTTTGCTGCACTGACTGTGAAAAGAGGTTTAGCACGAACACACACCTTCTAAATCACTTGAGAGTTCACAGTGGAGAAAGGCCATATTCCTGTACTGAGTGTACAAAATCCTTTAGTAGTAGTTGTAATTTACTGGACCATCCACAAGGGTGAGCGACCTTTCCTCTGCACTATATGTAAGAAGTCCTTTCATAAGAAGCCAAATGTTGTATGGCACCTGAGAACACACACATGTGAGGCCCTTCTCCTGCCCTGAATGTGAAAAGAGCTTTATTCAGAAGACACACCTCCAACAACACCTGAAATATCACACAGGAGAGGGGCCCTCTGCTCCTAGTGTCAGGTGAGGTTTATTTGAAAATCAAGCTCTTCTAAGGCAGCGGAGGATTCAAAGGTTCCTATTCCTGCACTGAGTGTGAGAAGACTTAGCAAGCCAAGTCACTTGGAAAGTCTTGGAATTCACATTGGAGAACTGCCTATTTTCCCACACTGACTGTGAAGAGAGCTTTACTAGGAAGACATATCGTTAACAACACATGATAATTCACATGAGGGAGATGCCCTTTCCATGCCCTGAATGTGAGGAGTGCTTTACAGATCAAACCAAACAAACACAGCACTTTAGAGTTCACACACATGACAGACCATTCTAATGGTCTGTGTGTGAAAAAAAGATTCACTTAAAGATTACCTCCTCTAAATCACCTTAGAATCCATAAGTATGAAGGGCCTTTTCCTTGTCCTGTGTTTGAGAAGAGAATCACTTAAAAGGCACCTAAGAAAACAATCTGTCAAGTTTCCCATGCTGTGAATTTCCAATATACCGTATGAATGACTCCGCCAGATTCTCTGGAAAATAACTAATTATCCATAGAATTGAGGATGAAGGATAAAAAGAGCAGAGAAACGAACTCAGCAATGTCAAACCGGATCTCCAAAACCTTTGGTACTAAAGGTCAACTAGGCGATCCATCTAATAGTATTCCTGTATGTTTGTGATTAACTGTAAAATATACTATTTGAACTATTTGAGTAGGACCCAAGGCTTTGTTAAACTGTAATTAAAACTGCCGTCTTTGTGTACTGCATGATATTTGTTGGAAATGGCCCTTTTTGCAGAGTTATCCCCAAACTTTGCCTTCCTCCTCCTCTTTTTTAAGGTTTATTGTCTCTGTGCACTTTACCACTGCTAATCAGTGCTAAAGTGTAAGTGCTCCCTATATAAATTGTACTGTTGATTGGTTTATCCATGATTGGCATATTTGATTTACTAATAAGTCCCTAGTACAGTGCACTAGAGGTGCTTGGGGCCTGTAAATCAAATGCCACTAGTGGGCCTGTGGCACTGATTGTGCCACCCACATAAGTAGTCCTGAAAACATGGCTCAGACCGGCCACTGCAGTGTCTGTGTGTGTGTACCCACTTGCCAGGCCGAAACCGTCCCTTTTTATTAATGTAAGGCACCCTCAAAGTAGTCCCTAGGTAGCTTCATGGGTAGGGTGCAGTGTATTTAAAAGGCAGGACATGTACTGGTGTGTTTTACATGTCCTAACAGAGAAATACTTCCAAATTCTGTTTTCACTGTGCAAGGCCTATCCCCCTCATAGGTTAGCATGGGGGCTGCCTTTAAATAACTTTAAAGTGCAGGTTCCCTTTGAGGGCAGATAGAATTATGGAGTTTGAGGTCGTTGTGTAGCCATTTCAGCGAACTAGGCATGCCGCTGTGCACTTTAACCAAGATATGTTTTATTTTAGCTTTGTTATATTATTTTAACAGTAGCCACATTTGCGGTCTTGTTTTATTTTCTCTGTCTAGCTGTTCTTCGCCTAGGCCAGCACTGCGTTCTTAAACATGACATTTCTTTCACTCTGTGCTTTTCTCAAGGCTGCAGTAAGACCGGCAAAAGTGGTACGCTCTGTCTCCAATGTTCACAGAAACATACACACTATTACGTAGGGATCCTTTCTTGGAACATCAGCCGTTTTAACATAAAAACACTTCTTTGACCCACGTATGTTAGAGGGAGATTCCAGTCAGATGACCACGACTGTATGCGGATTGCTGAGTGCTTTGCTGCAGCTGCTTATGTAGACTACAGGCCTCTTGCTCAGGTATGAGGGATGATGTCTTCCCAGGGGAAACCTGAAGGGCAGAATTAGAACTTAACATGCTGTGCTCTAACGTAGCTTAGGTAGGATCTATCCTTATAAACTCTAGTGACAATATGGTAGCGTTATTTTTGTGTTTTACTCTCCTTGTCGCAATTTTAATCCTGTTGTGCTGCATCGTCCTAGTTATTGCAATACATGCTTTATTATCTAAGATGCAGTTACTTTAATAAAACCTTATTGAACTTTACCCTGCCTCTGATTGTCCTTGCATATGTGAGACTAATGTAACTGAGAGAAACAGATGAGATCTGAGTGACCACGATTCCCCTGAGGAGTCATTTATGTCATGCACCCGGTTGCCCCAATCATCCCTGCTTTTGGTTGGAGATGAGGCATTGCTAGTTAGCCAGAACCAAATCCGGTTTAGGCCCACAGGTGTCACATGGTGCAGTATCAGACTCAGTCCCCCTCAGTACAGGTACTGCCACCCAAATCCAGTAGTCTCATTAGGATAATGAGAACCTACACGACAGGGTCTCTGAACTCACAATTTAGTGAAGTTGGTTTTTGGATTGTGAGTTCAAAAATGGCACTTTTAGAAAGTAGACATTTTCTTGCTTAAACCATTTTGTGACTCTGCCTGTTTGTGGATTCCCCGTCTGGGTCAGTTTGACAGTTGGGCTGTTTACACCTCTCCTCTAGACAGTGACACAAAGGGAGCTGGGGTGTAGCCTGCATATCCCGATGAGCCATCTGAACTAGAGTGAAGGAAGGAGTGGTCACTTACACCTGAAAGGACTGTGCCTGCCCTCACACAATGCAGTCTCCAACCCCCTGCTGTGTGTCTGGGGCCTGGCCTGGACAAAGAAGGATCTTGCGAACACTTGGGACTTTGCTTTGAAGTTTGCCAACTTCAAAGGCAGAAAGGGGTATAAGTATTGGACCCAAAACCCCAGACTTTTAGAATCTTTCTGGAATCAAGAGGAACCTCTGCCCAGGTGAAGAGCTGAAGGAGTACTGTCCCTTTGCTGTGTTGCTTTTCTGTACAGGCCTGCAGTTGCTGCTTCTGCCTGAAAAGAGTGCAAAGGGTGAACTTTGCTGAGTATCCTGCTTGAAATTGTTCTCCAAGGGCTTGGAATAGAGCTTGCCTCCTGTTGGAAGTCTCAGGGACACCAAAGACTTCAGTTTCCTTGACCTGCAGCACTGGGAACTGTGTGTTTTGTGCTGTTCAAGAGGAGAAACCACTGCGACACCGACGCCACTGGCCTGCACCATGACCTGCCGACACCACATGGAGCCGCACTGCCCGCTTTGCACCGCAACCCTGGTCTCACCGATGCCACCATCGGACGACTTCACCGAGCCGCTGCTCGCACCGCAACCTGTGAGCCCCACACTCTGGCATCACTTTGCTCACACGCAGCCTGGGCATCCCCATTGACGACACTCCAACGCACCTTCACCGAGGACTGGAAGCATGCCGAAATTTGCCCGCTCCTGAAGAAACTCACGGCTAAACCCCTGGATCTCAAGAACTACCGCCCCATCTCTCTGCTGCCTTTCCCAGCCAACTTCATCGAAAAGACCATCAATGCACAGCTTTGCAAAGACATAGATGATAACAACATCCTGGACATTTCCCAGTCCGGCTTCAGGAGCAACCACAGCATGGAGACCGCCCTCCTTGCTGCCACAGATGACATCTGCTCGGTCCTCGACCATGGCCAAATAGCAGCCCTCATCCTACTGGACCTATCGGCCACCTTCAACACGGTCTCCCATCACACCCTCTGCTCCAGACTCCACGCAGCTGGCATCCATGGCAAGGCCCTACAGTGGATATGCTCCTTCCTGACCAGCAGAACACAGAGTCAAACTCCCGCCCTACCTGTCAGAGCCTACAGAGATCAACTGCGGAGTGCCCCTGGGCTCCTACCTGAGCCTCACACTCGTCAACATCTACATGGCTCTGCTCGCGTTTATCATCAGAAGCCACAGACTGAACATCGTCTCCTTTGCCAACAACACCCAGCTGATCATCTCACTGACCAAAAACCCTACAACTGCCCACATTTGTTTTCACAATCGGATGGAAGCCGTCACCGCCTGGATGAATGAGAGCTGCCTCAAGCTCAACTCAGACAAGACAAAGATCCTCATCCTGGGACCCTCCACATCCGCCTGGGAGGACTCCTGGTGGCGTGCGACATTCGGCACCCTCCACCCCCACCCCAGCGAACCATGCATGCAACCTCGGCTTCATCCTGGATTAATCTCTCGCCGTGACCCACCAGGTCAACTCTGTCACATCCTTCTGTTTCCACACACTCCAACTTCTCCGGAAAATCTTCAGATGGATCCCAACCAATCGCCACAATACCGTAACCCACGCCCTGGTCACCAGCAGGCTCGATTATGGCAACGCCCTCTACGCCGGCACCACACAGAAGAATCTAAAGAAACTACAGCACATCCAGAACACCTCTGCCAGACTCATCCTGAACATCCCCTGCCGCAAAGACATCCCCAAACACCTGAGAAACCTTGACTGATGCCCGTCAAGAAAAGGATCAGCTTCAAACTCCTCGGCCATGCATGCAAGGCTCTACACGACGTAGGACCTACCTACATCAACCACGCATCACCTTCTACTCCCCCGCCAGACATCTCCTCTCCGCTCAACAGGTACTAGCCACTGTACCCCGCATGCGGAAGACCTCGGCCGAGGAAGATCCTTCGCCTACCTCGCGGCAAAGAGCTGGAACACCTTGCCTCTTCACGTCAGACTAACACCTTTGTTATCTCAATTCAGGAAGGACCTTAAGACCTGGCTCATCGACTGAGGCACAGAGGACCAAACCACCTCAGCGCCTTGAGACTCTTATGGCTTAGTAGTGCGCGTCACAAATTCTGATTGATTGACTGATTGCTTGATTGATGTTGGTTTGGCCTGCCATTTTAGGACAGCCAAACTGACACGCACATTTAGCATTTCTCCAGCCTGAGCTGTGTTCCACACCTGGGTGGAGAACAGACACAGGCACCCAGGCACTGTCTGAGCGCCAAACCAGGCCGCTCAGACCAATCCCTGCCCTTCTCTCGTGCTGGGTGATAGTATTCCGTCCATCTACTGCATCATTTGCCTATGCTTCTTGGGACTTTTTATACTCTGCTATGTGATACTTGGGTTGGCGTCTGTGGCCTGATCTGTGCACATGACCAATCCAAGTATCCTCATTCATCAGCTATCTGGACTCAATAGGACTTTGTTGCATTTAACCTTTCCCCACTGCATGATTTCGACGACCAAGACAGAGGATAACATCTTTTATGACCCACTTGGGGTATCCAACCTCCCCTCTATTGCAGTCAGCCAGAAATGTCACCTTTGTCCCACTCAACAAGGAACAGTGATTCCTGATGGGTGCTTTACTTTTTCTTGGTGCCTTTTTTCCTTAAAAACTTTATAAATTCAAATTACTGGTGCCCCTCACTGGATTTTAGTTGTTTTAGTGGTGTTCTTCTCATTAAAAGCTCATCAATTGGTTGTGGGATTTGTATTGAGCTGTTTTGACGTTTTTACTGTGTTGCTTAGCACGTTACACATGTTCCTAAGTTAAGCCTCTCTGCTATACTATAGTTACCAGAGATTGAGTCCAACTGAGTGTATGAGCTTACAGAATTCTGGGACTTGGTAAATGGGTAGGACTCACTTACTCTCCAATAACCAATTCTCTTACATAAACGTTCTGCTCAAAAGACTGTTAATATATTTACTGATTGAAAACTGAAATGTGGTGTACATCATGACTTTGGGCTCCTTTGGAATCAATGGGGTTTCCTCATTTTTTCTGTGGCCCCTACAATGTATGATGTACAAATAAAGAAACCAGACAGGGCTAGAACTGCAGGATCATGAATAGAGTGAATGGAAGGGAAGAAACCTGGCAGCTGGTCTGGGATACTGTATTTGTGGCCCTGCTGCCAACTGAGGCTGAACCATGCTCACATATTGCTTGAGTAGCTCCATACAACAGCTTTCAAATACATATGTGAGTAGCACATACAATCCATTTTTAAAATGCATTTTTTGGCCTACAGTCCTCCCCTCTGGACTATAAGAGCTATTCACTTATGCACATGGGAAACCTTTCAGTTGTGCAGTGGCCGGCTGATCCGCATTTCTGTTTGCTACAGATATCTTTGATACTTCTTGAAGCAATTACTGTGCTTGGATTTGTTTTAATTAAGGCTCCAGGTTTTATGGAAAACTTGGCAGCCCTGCTAATGCTACCTCTTAAGATTGCTATTGTTAAATGTCCTGTTCCTCAAGCCTCTCACGATGAAGCCTTTAAGTGAAATGCTTTTGCTAATTTAGCTGTTAAAATGGCAGCATTATCATCTAATCAAAACGTAGTAACGTACATTGCTTAAATAAAAGAAACTATTGTATCTCCACTCAGCCAAGTGTCTCATTTACAGGATTTTCACCAGAAGATGGAAAACAAGTATGATAAAAAAAAAAGAACTTCAAAAGGACTGAGGGAGGCTGGCCTAGCTTATAGTGGGTACCTGAGGGTTCGTACACCTTGTGCCAGGTCCAGTTATCCCTTATTAGTAGATTAGTAGTGTTCTAGCAGCTTAGGCTGATAGAGGTAGCTATAGCAGAGCAGCTTAGGCTGAACTAGGAGACATGCAAAGCTCCTACTATACCACTTATATCATATAGGTACTATAGCATAAGAAACACAACACTCAGGGTTACTAAGAATAAAGGTACTTTATTTTAGTGACAATGTGCCCAAAAAATCTCAGGGGATATACTCACTTAGGAGGCAAGTAAAATACACAAAATATACACCCGAACCAAAATCAGGTAATAAAGTTAGAAAATAGTGCAAACACTGTAGAATACAATAGGATGTAATAGGTCTGGGGGCAACACAAACCATATACTATGAAAGTGGAATGCGAACCACGAATGGACCCCTAGGCTAGTGTAATGTGTAGAGGGTCGCTGGGAGAGTAAGAAAACACTAAGGATGTCCAATATACCCCACCCCAAGGCCCTGGAAAGTAGGAGTAAAGTACTACTATTTCCCCAGAAACACACTAGTCGTAATAGAGGATTTTGCAAAGACCACAACAGACTGCAAAGCACTGAAGACGGATTCCTGGACCTGAGGACCTGCAAAGGAAGGGGACCAAGTCCAAGAGTCGCAAAAGTGTCGGGGGGAGGGCAGAAGCCCACTAAACCCCGGATGAAGGTGCAAAATGGCTGCCTCCGGATGGAAGAAGCTGAAGATTCTGCAACACTGAAGGTGCTGGGAACTTCTCCTTCATGTAGAAGATGTCCCACTGAGTTGTTTCTTTGGCAAAAGACAGCAAACAAGCCTTGCTAGCTGCCAGAGTCGCTGTTGAAGAAAAAGGGTGCTGCCCGGGCCCAGGAAGGACCAGGATGTCGCCACTTGGGAGAGGAGACAGAGGGGGCCCTCAGCAATGTAGAGAGCCCATGCACAAGAAGGTAGCACCCGCAGAAGTCCTTGAACACGGGTTCAAGAAGTCTGAACACGGCGGTCGTCTCAACACTGTAAAAGAGGGTCCCACGAAGCCAGAGATCAACTCAGGGAGCTGAGCATCGCAGGATAGAGTGCTGGGGACCTAGGCATGGCTGTGCATGAATTTCGTGGAAATGTGCACAGAAGCCCTAGCAGCTGCAGTTCACACGGTGCACAGGGTTACAGTCTGGAGAGGGGAGGCAAGGACTTACCTCCTCCAAATTTGGACAGTTGGACCACTGGACACTCTGGGTCACTTGGGTCCACCACCTGTGTTCCAGGGGCCACGCTCGTCAGGATGAGGGGGTCCCAGAGTACCGGTGACGCTGAAGCTTGGTGCCTGCTGAAGCAGGGGAAAGATTGTGTCCACCCACGGGAGATTTCTTCGTGGCTTCCAGTGCAGGATGAAGGCAGGCAGCCCCCAAAAGCATGCACCACCAGGAAACAGTTGAGAAAGCCGGCAGGATTAGGCGCTACAATGTCGCTGGTAGTCTTGTTGCTACTTTGTTGCAGTTTTGCAGGAGTCCTGGAGCAGTCAGCGGTCGATCCTTGGCAGACGTCGAATAGAGAGGTGCAGAGGAACTCTGGTGTATTCTTGCAAGTCGTTATCTAAGGAAAAGCCCATAGGAGAGACCCTAAATAGCCCTCAGAGGAAGATTGGCCACCTAGTCAGGTAAGCAGCTATCAGGAGGGGTCTCTGACGTCACCTGCTGGCACAGGCCACTCAGAGGCCTCCAAAGTGCCCTCACACCTCTGGATCCAAGATGGCAGAGGTCTGGGACACGCTGGAGGAGCTCTGAGCACCACCCCTCGGGTGGTGATGGACAGGGGAGTGGTCACTCCCCTTTCCTTTGACCAGTTTTGTGCCAGAGCAGGAACTGGGGGGTCCCTAAACCGGTGTAGATTGGCTTATGCAAGGAGGGCACCATCTGTGCCCTTCAAAGCATTTCCAGAGGCTGGGAGAGGATATACCTCCCCAGCCTTTAACACCTATTTCCAAAGGGAGAGGGTGTAACACCCTCTCTCAGAGGAAATTCTTTGTTCTGCCTTCCTGGGACCGGGCTGCCCAGATCCCAGGAGGGTAGAACCCGGTCTGTGGGGTGGCAGCAGCGATAGCTGCAGAGAAAACTCCAGAGAGCTGGTTTGGCAGTACCCGGGGTACTCCCATAGTGGAGCCCCGGATGGGTGCATGGATTTGGCTCCCCAATATCAGATTTGGCATGGGGGGACAGTTCCATGATCTTAGACATGTGACATTGCCATATTCGGAGTTACCATTGTAAAGCTACATATAGGTATTAACCTATATGTAGTGCACACGTTTAATGGTGTCCCTGCACTCTCAAAGTTTGGGGAAATGGCCCTGAACGATGTGGGGGCACCTTTGCTATTGCAATGGTACCCTCACACTTGGTAACTTTGCACCTAACCTTCAGCAAGTGAAGATTAGACATATAGGTGACTTATACGTTACTTAAGTGCAGTGAAAATGGCTGCAGCCCATAGGGATCTCCTGGAACCCCAATACCCCGGGTACCTAGATACCATATACTAGGGAATTATAAGGGTGTTCCAGTATGCCAATTAAAATTGGTAAAAGTGGTTACTAGCCTATAGTGACAAATTTAAAGGCAGAGAGAGCAAGAGCACGGAGGTTCTGATTGGCAGAGCCTCAGTGACACAGTTAGGCAATCCACAGGTATACACATTCAGGTCACAAACTATGAGCACTGGGGTCCTGGCCAGCAGGGTCACAGTGAGACAGATAAAAACACACTAACAAATAGGGTTTTCTCTATGAGCACTGGGGTCCTGGCTAGCAGGATCCCAGTGATATAGTAAAAACACACTGACATATACTCACAAACAGGCCAAAAGTGGGGGTAACAATGCTAGAAAGAGGCTACCTTCTCACAAGGACCCTGAAGGATTGTGGAAGGATAGCACTGGCAGAGTGGTTGCCATGAAAGTTCTCCCCTGCAACCTCATCAGGTTGTTTCAAGGCCTTTCTTATGTTAGGAAAGATGTATGATCTGCGCTGCAAGAACCCATTGGTTGACTTGATTCCTTCATAGCCAAACAGTATTATCATTTTTGTACCACTTGCCAATACCCACAGTGTTCGGAAAGTGTTCAAAACGACACCCGCTGTCCACCCTCCTACATGGGAGTCTTTTGTCCATGTACAACTGGATTTCATACAAAATACCCAATGCTTGTATCTACTACTGTATTGTTGATTGTCTATATGTTTTTCAATCGGACTGTAGCGTACCCCTGCATAACGTCAGACACTATCAAAGCAGCAAAAAGGTTAATACAGGGTTTCATTCCTAGATTTGGAATTTTACTTGGACTGTCCAGTGACAAAGGTTCCCACTTTGTGTCCTCCGTGGCTTCAAGGATTGTGCAAAGCTTCAGAGATCAAACAACATTTCGACTCTGCATATCACCCTGACTCATCAGGGAAGGCTGAACATCCAAACTGCACACTGAAAAAGAAGTAAGCAAGGATTTGTTCTGTCTAAAGTGGTCAGATACATTCACCTTGGTCAAACAGTCATTTCTACTCAGAGGAGTAGGCTCAGTACCTATCAGGTAGTCATGGGACAACCTATGTCGCTACTTTTTAAGTTCTTCAGTGTTTCATAACATATGTCTTCAACACTACAAATTATCACCATCTATACCATACTGTTAGCCCTACCAAAGCTTGCCACAGTCAACAATCTAGGCATTGGGTTCATGTGCATGTTCACTAGCAAAAACCTACCATCAAGCAAGCCTCAGTGGCATGGTGCCTTCCAAGTCTTGTTTACTACAAACACTGATGTGAAACGTCAAGGCATCATAGCATGACTCCATTGTAACTACTCCAAGTAAACCTTGGGACCTTGAGAATCCAGTGCTGTAACTGCAACATAGGGTCCTCTTCTGCCTAGCAGCTCCACCCTGCCAACTCATCAAGCTCTAGCAAATATAAGAGGGGTTCCAACTGCTCCTCTCCCTCAGCCTCATTCTCCTCATTATACTGGCCCTCCTTCTCACGGATACCTGCTCAGACTGCTGGAGTCCACGATGGGCCTAGTGCTCTTCACAAGTCTTCTTGTTATTTTGTTCACAATGTCTGGAATAATCAGATGGTTGGTATTCTGAGATTAATTGCACCCTGCCCACTTTCGAGATTGACATTCACTGTATAGTGGAAAGACCTATTTGAATCTTCTGGAGAAGCACTGACAAAACTAGAATCCCTCTTAAGCTGGCTTTGTGCCCATCCACTCGTAGAGGCCCAGGGGTGTGCCTATTATTCCCATTCTCTTTGATGGAGTGTTTTGATCTGTACCTATATAGGCACTACCCTGATGAGTATGGCAATCTTTCTGTTCTCATTCCATTTCCTCAGCCACCAAATCCCACCTGCTGACATACATCGATTTTGCTGACACTACTCCCGGGATGGTTTGTGAGAAATGAAATGGCAGTGTCTTTGGTGGACACGGTGAATGTGATTTTTTACTCCTTGTCTGAACAGAATCGGAACTAAGCTCTATTTCCAGTTGCCTTTAGGAGTTCTTTACTCCTTTAGTTGTGCAAAAGACCAACCACCATGAGTGGTGCTGGACTTACTCCAAGGCTCAGCTGGAGTACATGTGTGACTGTTATGGGTTCTTTGGGGCTGTAGCAACTTTAGAAGATAAATATGTGAATAGCAACAAGTTAGTTCTTTTGGTGGTTAGTGTCTCTTCCTTTGCCGTCCCTTAAGCCCTTCATCCTCCTCCTTAAACCCCTCTCATATAGTATACCTTATTTTCTAGCCACTCCCTTGCCCCTCCTACATTTAGGACTAAAACATAGGAGTATGTGTGAAGCGACCTCTGCAGTCAAGGTTAAGATCCCAACACACAAAATATAGCAGTCTATGCATCACTCCTCTCATCATTATGGAAGATTTTAATCTGGACATTGCTAGTCCACTTCACAACACCCTGTTCTTCCATCTCCCCTCTTACAACTTGCTACCACTAATTAATAATTACAAAACGCCCACCCATAAACAGGGCCTACCATCAGAGTGCAGACTTCTCACCCAATACCACACTCTTTATCCACCAAAGACCCTTCTCCTTCTGGTTATGCTATTATTAGCATATTGGTCACCATCCCTCCTATTCCTCCTTGAAAGCTGCAGCACCCCTATTCAAACCAAACACCTTTGTAACTCCATAGCAAAATGTTTTGCCCACATCCACTACAACCTCACATCTCTACAACAAACTACAGCAGCTGCAAACTACAATCAAGCACTTTCATTCTCCTTTCTGCATGTTCTCCACAAAAGTTTCACAGCCACAATCATGGATTATCTTGCACATTAATTCCATCATCATAGCTCCTTCTGGTGAATTCACTGGTTATCAACAAACTGGAGAAGTCTAGGAGCCATTTAGTGGGCCCTTATCATAATACATTCACACCCCTTGACTAAGTATTAAACTCTGCTACTAGAGTACTATGCATTTTTTCCAGGCACACCTATACTTCACACTGGTTGGTTTTCTGTTAACAACAGGTCTCTCTACAAACTTTAAACAATCGTCATCAAAACCAGTTGTTGGTCAGTTTCTGGTAACTTTCTGATGCCCTATCACAAGATATCCCTTCCTGCAAAGTAGGATTAACTCATGAACACTTCTTAAATGACCATGTGAACATCTTCTTGGACTAAAACACTAGAACGGTCAGTACCGACCATTAGGGCCAGCTCTAACCTATAGAGATTTAAAACAAGACTAAAAATGTGCTTCTTGAGAGACAAAGACCAAGGAGTTTACCTTTCACACAGTGACCATGTAAATTTGTCACTGTTAATTATATACACATCTAGTGAGGAGTTATTTGCCAATTCCCTCATTTATTGTATATGGTTTGTGTTGTATTGTATTCAGATGCCTGTACAGGGAGTGCAGAATTATTAGGCAAATTAGTATTTTGACCACATCATCCTCTTTATGCATGTTGTCTTACTCCAAGCTGTATAGGCTCGAAAGCCTACTACCAATTAAGCATATTAGGTGATGTGCATCTCTGTAATGAGAAGGGGTGTGGTCTAATGACATCAACACCCTATATCAGGTGTGCATAATTATTAGGCAACTTCCTTTCCTTTGGCAAAATGGGTCACAAGAAGGACTTGACAGGCTCAGAAAAGTAAAAAATAGTGAGATATCTTGCAGAGGGATGCAGCACTCTTAAAATTGCAAAGCTTCTGAAGCGTGATCATCGAACAATCAAGCGTTTCATTCAAAATAGTCAACAGGGTCGCAAGAAGCGTGTGGAAAAACCAAGGCGCAAAATAACTGCCCATGAACTGAGAAAAGTCAAGCGTGCAGCTGCCACGATGCCACTTGCCACCAGTTTGGCCATATTTCAGAGCTGCAACATCACTGGAGTGCCCAAAAGCACAAGGTGTGCAATACTCAGAGACATGGCCAAGGTAAGAAAGGCTGAAAGACGACCACCACTGAACAAGACACACAAGCTGAAACGTCAAGACTGGGCCAAGAAATATCTCAAGACTGATTTTTCTAAGGTTTTATGGACTGATGAAATGAGAGTGAGTCTTGATGGGCCAGATGGATGGGCCCGTGGCTGGATTGGTAAAGGGCAGAGAGCTCCAGTCCGACTCAGACGCCAGCAAGGTGGAGGTGGAGTACTGGTTTGGGCTGGTATCATCAAAGATGAGCTTGTGGGGCCTTTTCGGGTTGAGGATGGAGTCAAGCTCAACTCCCAGTCCTACTGCCAGTTCCTGGAAGACACCTTCTTCAAGCAGTGGTACAGGAAGAAGTCTGCATCCTTCAAGAAAAACATGATTTTCATGCAGGACAATGCTCCATCACACGCGTCCAAGTACTCCACAGCGTGGCTGGCAAGAAAGGGTATAAAAGAAGGAAATCTAATGACATGGCCTCCTTGTTCACCTGATCTGAACCCCATTGAGAACCTGTGGTCCATCATCAAATGTGAGATTTACAAGGAGGGAAAACAGTACACCTCTCTGAACAGTGTCTGGGAGGCTGTGGTTGCTGCTGCACCCAATGTTGATGGTGAACAGATCAAAACACTGACAGAATCCATGGATGGCAGGCTTTTGAGTGTCCTTGCAAAGAAAGGTGGCTATATTGGTCACTGATTTTTTGTTGTTTTGTTTTTGAATGTCAGAAATGTATATTTGTGAATGTTGAGATGTTATATTGGTTTCACTGGTAATAATAAATAATTGAAATGGGTATATATTTTTTTTTGTTAAGTTGCCTAATAATTATGCACAGTAATAGTCACCTGCACACACAGATATCCCCCTAACATAGCTAAAACTAAAAACAAACTAAAAACTACTTCCAAAAATATTCAGCTTTGCTATTAATGAGTTTTTTGGGTTCATTGAGAACATGGTTGTTGTTCAATAATAAAATTAATCCTCAAAAATACAACTTGCCTAATAATTCTGCACTCCCTGTATATTATTTCTGTGCTTACCTTTATACAAAAGCATTTTATAACACATCTACAACTAAATTGTTTTTAATAATTCCACTCAATCGGTGGGGCCTATTCACAAATTGTATTTTGTAGTATGTGAAGTAGACCTGCTGTACTACAAAGTGCTGTTTAATAACCTACGTGCAGAGTACTCCACCTCATCTATCTTTTCTATGCAGTGATCTCCACACCTGTAATCTTACATTTATAAGTAAATGTGGGAGCAATATAGAAAAGTGGCTGGAAAATGGAGAATACATATTACAAAATGGGAGGGGCTTAGGTAGGGACAGACTGCTTCAAACACTCACACACAGAAGTGCAAGCCTACTGCTATTCACAAACTATACTTCTAAAGTAACTACAGCCAAAAAGGTGACAAAACAGTAGTAAATGTACCTCAGCCCAGCCTTTGCTCCACACAGGGCCACTAAGAGGAACTGCAACACACACAATAATGGGGATGGACTCAACACCTCATGAGAAATAATGCTAAATAAAATCAGCTCATGAGAACTAATGTTAAATAAAATTTTGAGTACATGTCAAAATTTTGTTATTTTTTCAAAAAATATTGAATAAAATTGTTTTGAAATTGAATAACATACTTAATTTAAAAAAATGAAACAAATCTTGTAAACTTTTATTAAAACACCCATGGCCAGGACACCATGAGCCAACAGACTAAGAAGTGTAAATAAATAAGACAGCAGGCCTTTTGCTTTTATGCACCCATGGTCTGGAACAACATCCCTGTATCCCTCAGGACCGCCCCAGCGCTGTTTTATGCTAAGAATGTGTTGAAGACTAACTCTTTAAAGAACATTACATCAATTTGTTAACCATCAACAACCCACCTACCTCTCCTAGAACTTGTCGACTTTATGCTCATCTTTGACCACTTACAGCAGTTCACTGCCTTCTGGTTAGGTTCACCCTATAGAAATACCATATACATAAATACATATATACATGCCACCTATGCGACCAAATACCACTCCAAAAAACAACATATCGAACAGAAAGAAGCACTACACCAATCATCATCAACCTGAAGTGCCCAGTAACAACATGTCAACAACACAATACACACCACAGGCAGATATAAGCCCTCCACACCTATGAGCAACAGATAGTCTCCAGAACCACTGCACATGTGTGTCTCTACATTGGCCTATACCGTACCAGCTGCGTTCCCTACTTTTCTACTACCTACAGCACTGCAAGTGAGGTGTGTCTGTTACTCAGAAATAGGAATTCTGCCACAGCTGCAGATCAACACCATTGTTGTGATTTACGTTGAAGAGAAGACACATAGCTTGACTAACAGGGAGTTTATTAAAATTTAAATTGATACAAGAATATCCCCCACCAGGAGCAGAGGTAACTCCAAGGTCAGCCATGATGAAACTGACTGCCTGCCTAGACCCCAGTTCCTTATTATGGCCCTGTACAACGTTACTAGGTGTCCTGGCATGCAGAACTTCCCACTCTTTCCTTTCTCACCTAGGGCCAAATATCTGTAATGCATTGCGGCTGGTTTTGCATACTTGATTCTCTAGAGTGAAAATGAGTACAGGCATGCCTAAGGAATTGGGAGCTCTCAGAAACACATCAAAACTGTTCTGGACACAGTTCTGTGATTTATAGGCTTTCACCATTATGGGCAGTTCTATGCTTCCTTGTAGGACTTCCATCTTCAATGTCATTGAACACACAAACGCACTTTTTGGTTGCTTTCCTTCCACGTTCTGCTAGTCCGTGTCGTTCACCAGCTTGCATCTTTATGCACAAAGTTAAGGGTAATCCGTGGATTCTGATACCCCTCTAGCCATCGCCAGTTTAGAGAATTTTTTCATTAATGTGTCTTTATCACCTGGGATTAAAATACTCTGTTATTGCACTGTCTTTATATGTGTAACTCTAGCGGTATCAGGACCATTTCCGCTGAAGTTACCATGTGTACATAGTTTGGATAATATCCTTCAGTCATGAGTATGTAACATTCTGAGATCAGTTGGGAGGTAGTTTAACACTCTGGAAAAATCTACAATCATTTGTTGCAAATTATTTTTCTACATAAGCAGGTAAACATTCTTTCAGCAAGCTGCTGTCTCAGGATGGCATTATTAGTCTCATGCTTTTGGGCTTAAATTCTCGGTATAACTGCTTGCATTTGTGCCTGGTAAGCACCAACATTCTCAGAGTTCCTTGTACTTTCCACATTTGTCATTTTTTCTGGTGATTCAGCTTCTTGATTTGGTTCTTCCTCTAGTTTTGCTATTGTTCTCACTTTTTTAATCCATTTCATGAAGGAATGTCTGCCTTGCCTTGTTTTTTTCAGAATACTTGTGTAGGTTTCATGACTAAAGTAGTTAGGCTTTAAGTAGTAAAGTTCTATGCGCATTTGGGTCTGCTGATCTACTGGTATCTTTTGGGGTGTCCATGATACAGTTGATGTAGTTGAGGAAACAGATTCCCTACTCTATAAACTCACTGGTAGTTGGTGGATCAGTGGACGAACACATTCACTTCAGGAATCTCCATTAGCTCATGGTCACAGGTTTAAATCCAAGCAGGGACACTCAGCCTTCCATCCTTAGATGACAATGTGTATCACTGAGTTGGGTAACAATAAATATCTGTTAATTTAGTGCCAAGAGACCTGGGGGTGAATGTGCTCTTTACAATTACACTTGTTATATTATGAATTTGTTGACTGGCCTCGGGTAATGTTCCTTTCACATTGCATTTATTAGTATTATTTGTGGTTAAGGTGTTAGTACAAGGCTATAATAAGGATCAGGACACAAAGTGGATGTAAAGACTGTTAATAGTACTTTCACCGTAGCTCATGTCATTGCAGCTACCAAACCTTTGTCTTATCAACAAATATATGTTCACTTCAGAATTCCCTTTTTTAACACTATTTTCCTTGAATTTGAAAAGGCTAAGCTCTATGCTGTTATCTCTACATAACAGTTTTTTTCATATGTTAATCATAAATGGTGCAATAAGGTTGTTAAGTTGTGAATGAACAGGACGTGATGTTATTGGTGGTTGCATTTGTTCTTTAGGGGTTCAATTACAACCTCATCCAAGGTTTCACATGGGGTTGCTTGGTGGGTTAAATGTTTAAGAAAATACAAGATCCTTAGTGAAAGTATGGAGCTGTGATTAATGGTGAGAAAGTTAGGCTTGTTTTTCTTTTACAATGCATTAAATGACAGGAATGAACCTCTGGGAGGACAATACTCTGCGCTCTACGGTGCAGAACGTCAATAATGCTTCACCTTCACATGGCATGACATTCAAAGCACTTATAAGGATTTTGCTTAAACTGAGTTTACTCATGTAAAATAAAAAGTTTTCATATCTGAAGCTTTTCTGGCATTCAGAGCGTGATAGGGTTTTTCCTTAGTGTGCGATCTCTCGTTCTGACATTTCTTAGTGAAAACTTTCTGACATTCAGCTCACTGATCAAGTCTTCGAGCAGTGCGTATTCTCATATGTTAAGTGAGACTGACTTTCTACATGAAGCGCTTTGGACATTTAGAGAATTGAAAAGGATTTTCATCAGGGTGGGATATTTTATGTTTAGTGAGGTTAGTGTGCTGAAAAGGGCAGTGATAGGCTTTTCATCCCCAATGTGCAGTCTTCCATGGTAAGTCAGACTGGCCTTCCGACTGAAGCTTTCCTGGCATCTAGAGAACTGATATGATTTTCCCACAGTGAGAAACAGATGGGCTTTATACATGAAGTTGTTTCCCACTTAGAACAGTAATATGTTTTGATCCCCCATTGTGGGTTGCCAGTGTTGAGTGAGATGGGTCAGCCACATGAAATTATATCTGGCATTCAGTGCACTGATAACTTTTTTGCCCAGTGTGCCCTCTTATGTTGAGTGAAAGCTTATGACTGAAAAGTATCTGGCTTTCCGAGCACTGCTAAAACCTTCCCCATGTGTCTGTATTCTTTCATGGAGAGTCAACGAGCTTTCTGACTGTACATTTTGTGGCATGTAGAGCACTGATAAAGATTTACTTCAATGAGGGTTCTCTCATGTTTAGTGAGATCACTTTTGCAACTGAGGCTTTTCTGGCAATCAGAGCCTTATTAAGGTTTTTCCCACTATAGGCTTGCTCATGCACAATCAGTCAATTTATGACTGAAGTTTCTTTTCTCACTCTCGGCACTGATAAGGGTTTTTTCACAGCGTGGGCTCTCTTCTGCACAGTGAGGCCACTTGTTGAACTGAAGCTCATTAGCAGTGTGGGTCATCTCATGCACAGAAAGACTGGCTTTACGGGTGAAGCTCTTCAGGCATTTCGAGCACTGGTAAGGTTTTTCTCCAGTGTGGCTAATCTTATGTTGCGTGAGATGGGATTTCTGACTAAAGCTTTTCTGGCATTCAGAGCACTGATAAGGTTTTTGCCCCGTGTGGGTTCTCTCATGTTTAGTGAGCACACTTTTGTAACTAAAGCTTTTCTGGCATTCAGAGCATTGATAAGGTTTTTGACCAGTGTGGGTCCTCTCATGCAGAATAAGATTGTATTTCTGGCTGAAGCATTTCTGGCATTCCGAGCACTGATAAGGTTTTTCCCCCGTGTGGGTTCTTTCGTGTTTAATGAAATCACCTTTGCAACTGAAGCGCCTGCTGCATTCAAAGCATTCATGAGGTTTTTGCCCCGTGTGGATCCTCTCATGTACAGTAAGATTGAACTTACTCCTGAAGGTTCTCTGGCATTCAGAACACTGATAAGGTTTTTCCCCAGTGTGAGTTCGCTCATGCCTAGTGAGGTCGCTTTTAGAACGGAAGGGTTTCTCACACTCAGAGCAGCGATAAGGTTTTTGCCCAATGTGTGTTCTCTCAAGTAAAGTGAATGTGGGTAGTAGACCGAAGCTTCCCAGGTTTTCATAGCACCAATATGATTTTTCTTTAGTGTCTGTTGTTTCATGAGCAGTGAGTTGGGATTGATGACTTAGGTTGTTTTCACATTCAGTGTGCTTATAAGAATTCTTTCTGTCGTTAAGGACTCCAGGTCTGATTTTGCTTTGCATACACACTTTGATAACAGACATGTTTAGATAATGTTTACCAGTAACCTCTCAAACCTGCTGCAGTGGATCTTCTTAACACTTACAATTGGACAATGATATCTTCTGCTTGGAATTCATACATTGTCACCTTTGTAGGCAACGTACCTAGGTTTTCCACCAAACTTTCTCATAAAAGTCCTTTGCATTAACCAAGATGTTTTCTCAAAGATACTGTTTTCCATGTTACATCGATGTTTGTTCTCACTTGTAGAATTAGTTATGCCCAGGTTGGTTCTCTCATGTACAATTAGACTAATTTTGTGACAGAAGCTTTTGCCACACTTAGGTAGTTAGGAGTTTACAAAGCACTGATAAGGCACTTAGGGTTTAGTGTTTATTAGTCTGGCCCATTTAACATACATGTAATCACACAAGGTTATTACAAGCTAGGATAATATTGCGTACCATAAGTAACAGGAGAGTTGTTCCTTTTAACCTTCCTGTCTCCTGTTCATGGCTTTAAAACTGGTGAATATTAAGAATTCTGTAATTTCAGCATGGTTGGAATCCACTTAAATCTACTCCACGAAGAGACGCGGTGGTATGCAGCCTGCTAGTATGAACCCCAGAAGAGTGTTGGTGATGGGAATCATTCACACTAGGTATGGTATGCCGGTGTCGTTGATGAGATCTAAGAAAGATGTTAAAAAATGACCTTTTATACTGTGAGTGTTCTCTCTCCTGGAGTCAAATGGGACTTTCGATTAAAGCTTGTTCTCTCATGGTGCTGTAGATGGTCTGACAAAATTTCTCTCAGTTTGACCACTGTTATAATTTCTCTCATGGTTGCACTGCATTGATATTGTTCAATCCCGAAAATTCACTTTTGTTAAAAAATGTTAGTCTTTGTACTACAGAGGGTTAACAATATATAACAAATTGACAAGAAACATAGATCAAGTTCACTGTCAGCAATTATCTCTGCTCCAAGTTTCTCAAAACTCCTGCATTCCAGCAATTGCTTCCGTTGTTAGTTTTACTGCATGTTTATTAACTGCTGGTTTGCTTGTTCTGTCCTTGTTCCAGTGACCTGCAGAATAAAAAAATAAAAAAAGACTTATTACCAAACACAATTTGGCATGAAGAAATATCATTTATGAGTTGATGTAATGCAAAAACATAATATTTCGGTAGTAAGGAGGACAATACAAGTTCAAGTTGCTTTTCTGATATAGTTAAAAGGGCTTTGCAGCACTGTGTAAATAACAAACTCGAGACTACAGAGTTGCCGAGGTCGGAAGTTGTGACTCTGGACACAGCAATCAAAAATGAAGCTGTAAATGAGTCTCAGGAACAGCCAGCGAGTGTGCTCAGTTAATATTTTACGCATTATAAACTGGTGCCACAGAAACATTTTAAACGTCTGCAATAAATTAATTTGAGATGCAGTGAATTCACCGTCTTACTCTGCTTTTTTAAGCTGTTGCTTTTTACCCTCAAAGTTCGCTACAGATCAATGGGTAATATTGAGGGTACAGCCTACTGAAAGGGAGGAAGGTATCCTGACTGCTTTAACCTCTTGCATGTGTTGGATGGCTGGAAGGCATCTGGCGCTGCAGTGCTCACGTGCGTCAGATTTTCACGAACATGGCAGACATCAGAGGGATTTCATTTGGATTTTTTAACCTTGGTTGCTGGGGAAGAGCTTCCCAGCAACCAAGGCTAAAAATATGGCCACACTGAAATGACGATCGACGCACCGACATCATAACAGTGGAAAATGAAAGTAAAATGAACCGACTGGCTCATTTGCTTTCATTTTCTTTGGTGCTCAGGGACTTATCTCAGCCCCCTGAGCACAGATTTCAACGGGAGAGGTACCGTTAGAAAGGAGAGAATCTTCCTTTCAAAAGTACCTTTCTCTAGTGGATTCCTTCTTGCAGATCGCCTCATGAGGGTGATCCCCAAGCAGGGATCCACTCCACTAGGCCACCAGGGAGGGGGGAGCGGCACCTTGACCAAGGGCTTTCGCTCCACCTTAATTTTTTAACACAATTCAGTCTTTCTGTCCCCCTCCTCCCGCTCCAGGAAGCAGAAGCCCCTAATCTGCCATCCCCAGGGGTGAGGGAAGTTTTGGCAGAAAGCCTACTAACCACCAGGGACCTTTTTTCCCTTTAGGAAAGGGTGGAGACAGCCCAGAATGGGCAAGATAATGTCCCCACGCACCCACAAAAATAGACAAAGTATTTCTGCCCCTCCCAGGGGTAAATAGGGGTTATTACCCCCAATCTGGCCCCCAGGGGGGCAGAAACACACTAGGCACCAGGGATGATTATGATTTTTCTTTTTTTTTTATAAAGAAAAGTCTAGAGGTGGGGGCTGCCCAGAACAGGCACAGCAATGCCCCCACCCTCCCCCAAAACATTTGGGGTTATAACCCGCAATCCAACCCCCGGGGGTGGGCGGGCGTGAAAGCCTGCTAGACACCAGGGACATTTTTTTAAATGAAAGAGCGGTGGGGGCTGCGCACCATGAGCATGGCCATTCCCCACCCCAAATAAATGGGGACACAGTCTTTCTTCCCCCTGGGGGCAGATATAGGTAATTACCCCCAATCAGCACCCCCCGCCCCCCATGGGGGCAGACGACCCACTAGACGTCAGGGAATAAAAAAATAGGGGGGGGGCTACCCGCCATCCATCAGTCATGGTTATGCCCCCACCCCAACTGAAGGGGGAAACAGTCTTACCCCCTACCCTTAGGAGAGCTTGGCTAACTCCCCATATCGTCTCACTTGCAATGGTGACCGGCTGCACTTTTTGGACTTGGTTACACTGCCACCTGGAAAGACCTACCAGACTCAGACACTTCTGAAAACTAAACATCTGGGGAAGTCCATGGTGGTGTGCTTCACATGCACCCACCGTTTTCTTACCCACGATGCTCACACATTTTCCCTACATTTGTGATGGAAACTTCCAGAATCCAAAGGAATCCACAAAATCCCTACCAGCCAGCATTACCCTATCTGTACTGAGAAAAACTCTACCCCATTTGTGTGGGTGCCCAAAGCAGAGTCAGCCTAAAAACCTGTGGTAACAAACTTTCCCTTTGGACTCACTTCGGTTCCCCCTCAATTTCTACACTTTTTTGGCCCTTCCCTGTCGCAGACACTTGGCCCAACTACACAAGTGAGGTACTACCTTTATCGGAAGATTGAGGAGAACCCTGGGTAGTAGGATATTTGTGGATCCTCGCAGATTCCAGACCTTTCCATCACAGAAATGAGGAAAATGTGTTTATCTAGACAAATTTTGAAGTTTGCAAGAGATTCTGGGTAACAGAACATGGTGAGAGCCACACAAGTCACAGCATACTGGATTCCCCTGGGTGTCTAGTTTTCAAAAACGTACAGGCTTGCTAGATTTTCCTAGGTGCCAGCTAAGCTAGGACCCAAAATCCACACCTAGGCACATTGAAAAAAAGGGTCAGTTTTTTGTGGAAAAATGTGCTGTGTTCATGTTGCGTTTTGGGAAGTTTTCAGTTGCGGGCATTAGGTCTACCTACACAAGTGAGGTACCATTTTTAACAGGAGACTTAGGCGAACACAGAATAGTAGAACAAGTGTTATTACCAATTGTCTGTGTAAAAAGGAAGTCATTTTGAGAAATGCCCTCCAATTGATATGCTAGTATGGGTATCCCCAAATTCAACAAGCATTTGCAATGCAATAGGTCTCGCATTTTCTTGAGTTAGAGCTATTGGCATTGTAAGTTAATAACAGGGCTTTTCTTGCCACATAAATTGGTTAACCCTGTCTCATAATTGTGTCTTTTCCTGACATGTAATTCCAGTGGCCCTGCATATAACTAAGGCACTTCCTTTATCTGCAGCAAAAAATGAAAATGTTGCTATTTAGCATCCTAATTAAAATTTGCTAATTCTAATAGAATACCACTTTCACCAACCCACTATCAGAGTTGCTGGCTGCCTAAACAAATTACCCAAAAAGACACAAGACCCCCACAGAGGAGAAATAAACTAGAAGGGTCACCCAAACATATCAGCAGTGTTCAAACAGTCATAGTGTAATAAGGATGTTAAGCTGGCCTGAATCATAGTCATAATTGTAATAAGGAGAGATTATTATAACATATACAATTATTACATAAGCCTTTATCAGAAATAAACTTTTGGCATTAGACTGTAATGCTCAGAACACCATACCAAAAAAATTATTTGTAAGAAACACAGTCATGTGACAATATTGTTAGCCCCTGAAGGGCATAACCCCCTGTAAAAACTGAACAAAAGTAATACATTGTACATTTTCAAGGCTAACAGGCCTATTACAATGACATTACAAATAAGACTCATAAAACATAACTTCTCCCAGCTATAACACAAATGTTCAAGCCATAAAAGAGCTAAAAAAGATGGTGCATTGTGGTAGGGGTTATTATTTTGGAGTACCCACTCACATAGTGTGGGGACACCGAGATGATGTAGACAGAAAGAGCACACTGTGGTCAATGTTTTGAAGGTGATCACTTTGTCCTAGGACCACCACAGGCTGAGTTAAGAGAAAAAATGTTTTGTAAAAGTAATGCCCTGCAAACCATTATGGGGCAAGTTTCCGTGTGCCACGAGTATTTTGGTATGTTGATATGGCTGTAATGCTTAGAACAGCCCCTAGAAAACACCACAATGAAAATAGAATTTGTAAGAAACATGGGGCCAGATGTATCATCACGGCCCTTTGCGAATCGGAAATTGCGATTTTTAAGAAATCGCTATTTCCGACTCGCAAAGGGCCATGTATCACATTCGCGATTCGGTTATAGCGATTTCATAAAAATCGCAAATGCTATTACCGAATCGCAAATTGCGATTCTGGCCCCATTCGCAGCTATGGGCCTGTTGGCCCAAAGCTGTGAATTTTTTGCATTTCCAAAATTGCGATTTCTGAACCAGAAATCGCAATTTTGGAAATGCAAAAGCCCAGGGTGCTGGGGGCCTAAGGCTGCACCCCAAAATAATTTTCTGCAACAAGTAAGGTACACACATGCCAAAAAGGCATGTGTGCTTTACATGTTCAATTTAAAAATGCAGTTTAACTGCATTTTTAAATTTTGCACCAGGTTACCACCTGGTTGCATATCATGGTATTTTGCATGTGCAAAATGCCATTCTGCGAAAAATCGCAATTTGCGATTTTTTGCAGCATCGCCTTGCGACCTGGGTCGCAACGCAAGAAATCGCAATTTTAGCGATTTCTATTTGTGGTCTGCGAATGCCTTTCATGCATTGCAGACCACAGTTTTGCACTCTTAAATGGCTGAATTTTGCGATTCGCACCGTTTGCGAGTGCAAACCTTTTTCATACATCTGGCCCATGGTTATGTAACCACATAGTCAGCCCCTAAAGGGCATAACAACATGAAAAGAAGATGACAGAAGGTAATGCAGTGTAATCATATATTTAGATCCTAGAAGGCATAATGCATTACACATTGTCAGACCTAGCAAGCCTACTGCAACGCTATTAAAAACAAGGCCCTTACAAAAACAAACTACTCTCAGCGGTAAAGCCATGAGAGCACTTAAAAAGACACTGAATGGTGGGAGGGGTTAATATTTTGGGATTTCCACTAAACTAGTGAGGGGACCCAGGGATGATGTTGATATGACTGTAATGCTTAGAACAGCCCCTACAGGACACCACAATGAAAGTAGCGTTTGTAAGAAACATGGCCATGTAACTATATATTTAACACCTATAGGGCATACCACACAAAAGAAAATGGCATTAAATAATGCAGTGTAATCATACATTTCGACCCTAGAGGGTGTAGTGTATTACACATTGTCAGGAGCAGCAAGACTATAACAATGATATTACAAACAAGGCCCTTAAAACATAAAGTACTCTCAGATGTAAAACAAAAGTTCCAGCCATGAGAGCACTTAAAAAGACACTGAATGTTGGGGGGAGCTATTATTTTGGGGTGCCTACTAACCTAGTGTGGGGACCCAGAGATGAAGTAACAGAAGGAGCACTTTGTCTGAATGTTTTGGTGGTGCAATGCACATTTTCCTGCACTTTGGCTCTGGCCACAGTACTGTTATGCTGCTTAACTTCAATTTATAAAGGGGACAATCACCTAAGGGCATCATGGCACTGAAGTCGCGATCAGAAAGGTAAAAGGAAAATGGTCCCAAGCAGATGGAAATATCCAGATTGTTAGAGCTTTGCCAAGAAAGCAGTCAAATAAAAAATGGATGCTTTCATTATTCAGGACCTTAAAGGAGTGCTTCAACCTTACTCTTATCTGCATCCCCCTCAACAACCCAATTCCAGCAGACAAATGGAGTATTAACTTGCTCGCACCTCACCTAATCAAAAAGCCTGCTTTCACGCTGAGGTTGAAACAGGTCCTCACATCTAATCCTTCAAGTAGGTAATCTAGAAGTGCTTTTTCTCCCCCTAGACTAGAAGGTCAAACTGGATCACAAGTGCATCTCGTCAAATTCAGTGGACCACACCAAAGGTTTGAGGCACAGGAGATTTGATTCTGAAGTCCCAGCCAGAGCGCTCAAGCAGGACGCAAGAACACAGACTGGTAAAGCACATGAGATACTGAGGACCGCCACCTTCTGTAGAGCCACAAAATCACTGAGTGTGCATGCCCTTCCTTAATAGCCCATGAAAGCTGCCAGTGTAAACAGCATAGTCGGCATCTGATTGGTTGATCCCCATCTGAATGGAAGAAAGTGAGGGCAGAAAGCAGAGGAGCAATGTCAAAAGCACTGATGCTTGCCCAACATTGACAATCTTTGGCAACCGTATAAAAATATAGAACAATTTCATATCTCCCACCCGACAGCACGACATAGGGATGCTCTCACACCAGAAAAATGTATCAGAAAAGTGCTCTGGCAACCATGAAAATGCAAACAGCAGTGTCTCTCTTTGTTCCTCTAGATCAACGGTACTCAAAGTACGGCCCGCGGGCCGCCAGCGGCCCCACGGACCTAGCTTGGCGGCCCGCGAGACGCACACCAAACGCCATATCATAATGGCAGCAGTATGTAAACATAGAAGAGGGCCGCGGGAGCATGCTCCCGCGGCCCTCCTCTATGTTTACATACGGCGGCCATTGTTTATGCCGTTGCCCTGACGATCCTGGAAGCCAAAGCCCCATAAAAGTCAGCGCAGCTAACTTTTATGGGGCTTTGGTCGTCTGCTTCCTGTCACCAGCTCCACGTCTGCTGCCCGCCTGCCTGCCTGCTGTTCCACATTTGTGGCATCTTTACAGTGCTTTGAGTCAGGTAAGGCTCTTTGGTTATTTATTTATTTGTTTTTAATGTAGTGTGTGTTACTGGGGTAGGCGTGAGAGCAGATTGCGCTGTGTGTGTGCGCTGTGTGTGTGTGTTACTGGGGTAGGGGTGAGAGCAGATGGCGCTGTGTGTGTGCGCGCTGTGTGTGTTACTGGGGTAGGGGTGAGAGCAGATGGCGCTGTGTGTGTGCGCTGTGTGTGTGTGTTACTGGGGTGGGGTGAGAGCAGATGGCGCTGTGTGCAGATGGCGCAGTGTGTGTTACTGGGGTAGGGGTGAGAGCAGATGGCGCTGTGTGTGTTACTGGGGTAGGGGTGAGAGCAGATGGCGCTGTATGTGTGCGCTGTGTGTGTGTGTTACTGGGGTAGGGGTGAGAGCAGATGGCGCTGTGTGTGTGTGCGCGCTGTGTGTGTTACTGGGGTAGGGGTGAGAGCAGATGGCGCTGTGTGCAGATGGCACAGTGTGTGTTACTGGGGTAGGGGTGAGAGCAGATGGCGCTGTATGCAGATGGCGCTGTGTGTGTTACTGGGGTAGGGGTGAGAGCAGATGGCGCTGTATGTGTGCGCGCTGTGTGTGTTACTGGGGTAGGGGCATTGTTTTGAAAAAGGGGGTGGGGTGGTTGTTCCCCCTCTAAGCCCCGCCCCCTCTAAGCCCCGCCCCCGCTGTCACTTCAGTGCGGCCCTCGGCCGCAAACCATACTGCAATTTTGGCCCCCGAGAAAAAGTTTGTGAGTACCCATGCTCTAGATGCACCATGCCAATTCCGCTAAATTACCCAGTCGGAATCTCCAGGCATGCACACAGCCAATTCTAATAAGCATGCATACGACACAGCTGAATATTCTCAGGCAGAAACAAGAATGCTCAATTCTACACAGTTATACAAAAACGTATAGTCAGAAGGAAAGAAACATACATACGTGCACTTGAATAAACATTCAAACACACACCACAAAAAACAAGAAACGCGACAACACATACATATATAACGTTGCACCACACACTGAAACACATGTGTACATATACAAGCAGCAACATATGCAGGATAATAACAAAGAACAGAAATGTACACATACAAACATGAGTACATCAGAGGCTAAAACATAAATATGCACAAGTCACAATTCACAAAGTCACACATATAATGCAAACAGCATTAAGACAAGACACCTGAATCTGTGCACCTGTACCAAAAACACCAACAAATCCGCACATTCATAACATACATAAGTAAGCAAAATTGTGAGCTGATAAAAATAATTTTCAGTGTTACGTGTTTGCGCTATCCTGAAAATACACCTGAAGGACAATATTTAAAATAGTGAAATGATGGATCACAACAGTAATCAAATATGTTCAAAACAGCGTTTCAGCATTCAAGAAAGCCACGCCATGTGGGGCTAGGAGTGTCTGGTGAGAGTGCATGGTTCCAATAGTGATGAGGTTAAAAAAAAACACTCGCTAAACCATTTAACTGTCTTTTGATAAAGGAATATAAAGCAAAAGATAAAAGGTGCTTGTATGCATGCTAGCCTGCGTCTGCATGTGTGTCCCTTTGTAATGAATGTCTTGCTGCATGTCCTCGTGCACATATTAAAGTTATACCTACTGACTTTGTCAATGCAGGTTTTGAACGCGACTTTCAGGGTCTGTGCCAAGCAGCAGATGGCAACAGGAGCCAGTCTTCAACTCTCCCAAAGAGGGGCATGCCTAATCTGTGTTCCCTTCCTTCCCCTCTCTCTCCACAGGCCCGGCTCTGCCGGCTGTTGTGACTGCTAGGGCAATAAATACACAGCATGTTCAGCTTGGTATTTGTTTAGGGCTCACAGAGGCCTGGAAACAAAATGACTACACATTTTGAAGGCAGAAAAAAAAAAGCATTTTCAATGCAACGGGTCTCGCATTTGCTCGAGTTAGAGCTATTAGCGTTGTAAACTCCTAACTGGACTTTTCTTGCCACACAAATGAAAATAAAATAAAACGCAGCGCGATCGCGCTGGGTTTTAAATAGCGCAATTGCGCTGCATTTTGTTTTTCATTTGTGTGGCAAGAAAAGTCCTGTTAGGAGTTTACAAAGCTAATAGCTCTAACTCGAGCAAATGCGAGACCAGTTGCATGCACGTGCCAATGCCAGTGGTAACAGCCGTGCCCAGAAAGAAATGCCATCCTCGTATAGTTTCACAACCTTAGTGAAATTAACTGGATAAATGCAACTTCAGTGACAGCAAATGTGGAAAACAGTTATCTCAGCTGTCAAGAGGCAGAAGATAAAGAAAAGAATGTTGAACAGCTACTCCTAATGACGTGCAAGACCAATAAGCTGTCATCGACTGCTGTCTGGAGAAAGCCTGATTCAGAGGCGTCATTTCCCACAATACAGATCTCTCATCCCAGCTACAGTCCTGTCCAAATGAGCACAATTTTGCACTAAAAAATTATGATTTTTTGGGGAATGTATTGTGCTGCAGCATTTTTTGGAAGTGGTCTGTGACATTGTAGTTTTTTGTGCTTCATGATTCTCAACCTAGTTTCTCTTTCTAAGCGTGAATATGTCTCCTCCCAAAAAAGCTGGACATAAGTCTTACAATAACAAAAATGTGTATATTTGTCTACTGAAGGAGAGCTACAATCAGCGCTCATGGTGATGAAAACAATAAGCTTTACAGCTTAACTTGCATAAACACATGGATCGTGTTTTACCGATCAGCGCACACGGGGATGAAAACAATAAGCTTTACAGCTCAACTCGCATACACACATGGGTCGTGTTTTACCGTGACCTTTTAAAAATATGCACAAGAAACAGAATCATGTTTACACAACATTAAAATAAACAGTGAGGGGAGAGCAAGCTGGCCCTGGAAAAGCCCCCCTCTGTTTTTATTATGTTTGCAAAGGGAGCAGGTAGGGAGGAGGGACTGCACAAGCACCCACAGTGATGAAGTGAAACAGGCAAATGCTAAAAAAAAGTTCCTTACAGAAGAGATACACAGTACTTTGTGCTGCTCCCAAAGTGAAAAAAGGCAGGACAAAGAGGCAGAACTGACCACTAGCAAGCAAGGATTTTGAAGGACACTGCAACTAATAAATGAAAACGCTGGAACTCACAGTATAGTATACTTAAAAGTATACAGCAGGCCGAACGCTAACGCTCGACCTAAAAATGTGTAAACCACCGCTTCTGAACTCCATATCTTGTGCCCATTTCAGAAATACATGTGTTTCCTTGATACAAGTTTGTCACTCTTTATATTGTATCAAATGAATTACTGTTTACCCGATACACAATGAAAAACCACTGCAAGATGCAGCTCACTTATTGGCTCTGGGTACCTAGAGTTCTTGGTGAACCTACAAGCCCTACATATCCCCGCAACCAGGAGGGTCCAGCAGATGTAACGGTATATTGCTTTAGAAAATATGCCACAGTTAGAAGAAGTTATAGATGAAAACATAGACACAAATGGCTGTACGCAAAATGAGCATACATGAAGTAGTGGCCAGGAGCACTTGTGTACCAAGAAGTTTATAATATGCGACCCTTCTGTGATGTGTCTGTCACAAATATGTTCACCGCTGCCATGAATGTGGACAAGGTAAACTAAGATAGTGGATTAGCCTACCTAGTCTCTGCAGTAACCAAAGGGAGTTGGAGAGGCCCGTGTTGCACCCCGGGAACCTGATTGAAGGGCAGGTGAGACTACAAGAGAGAGCGAATGGCAACGGAGAGAAGGGATCGAGGGGGAATTAGTATGACTTCCCAGGTGTGGTAGTGGTTACATCGTGCCTTACATACCTGCTCGTACTCAGCCCTGTATGCACCAAGCAAATCTGCGAAAAACAGAGACCATGAGGAAAGCAGACAAACAACAGTCCCGCCTGACATTTGAATCTAAACGACCGCGTAGGGCACAGAACTCAGCACACTCTGACTCTGAGCAGGAACTGCATTCATGCGGGCCCTCCTCACTTGAAGCCACTCCAGTGACTATGTGAAGGAGCCTGCAGTCCATTGACAGCAAGATAGACACAATGACCCTGAGGGTTGATCATCTGGCCACTAAACTAGACAAACAGGCGACACGCATTGTGGAAGCCGAGCAATGCATTTCAGCTACAGAAGATGTATCACGGACAACTGCAGAAAAATGTACTGGTACGGAAAAACTGCTGGTAGTCATTCAAGCTAAAAATGGAGACTTAGAGGCTTGCTGAATGAGGAATAATCTTCGCAGTGTGGGGGTCCCAAAATCCACTAATATCGCTCAACTTTAAAATTATATTGAGAGATAGCTTTGGTCCAGATCAGTTATTGGCTGTGTAGTGTGGAAAGGGTGCAGAGATCATTCATGGCGCGATTGACCCTGGGGCCCCTCTTAGGCCTATTATCGCCAGGTTACTGAACTATCAAGATTGGTACACAGTCCTTCATTGATCAGGAGAGAAACAGAATATACAGTACCAGGGATATGGAGTGGCCTTTTTTCCAGATTTTACAGATGGGATACAAGCTGCGCGTCGAGAACACACTCAAGTGAAGAAACTGCAGGCAGCTAACCTATCCTATGCCATGCTAATGCCCAGATTGCCTTTGGATTGAACATGATGGGAAACATAAAATCTTCGCCATACCAAAAGCGGCCACAGAGTTTGATGACAACTTGCTGCGCTCCTGGAAGGGCCCACTGGCTGAACTTGCTGCCGGCCAGGGGCGGAACGCCAGTCAGTTACTGTCTCTGGCCCCACAGGGCGGGTGAGGGGCCTGGCTGACTCTGCAGACACATGTGGGAGACTTAAGGACGCATCCTGGCAATGCCTTCTTGAGACCAAGATGAAAACGCAGAACAATTTGTTAAAACATGCAGCACACCAGCAGTGCTGTAATGCTTTTGATTTCATAACAAGATCTTGCAATGTTTTGATATACAATACACAGGTCGATAAATTACCCCTGCCACCCCCAACGTATCAGGTGGGACCTCAGCTATTTAGCTGCCTCTCGTGGGTGAACATAAATTGATTTCTCTTGGATTTTTGTGTTTCTACAGCACAATGGTTTGCAGATGTTTGGAAGACATGTTTCTGTTGTGTGGTTTTGTATGAGTTGTCTTTGGCATGATTGGGACATTGAAGTGGGAGGGGATGTTTTATTTGTTTAAGCGATTGATGACCCACTGTGAGATGGGGGCAAATCATATGTCTTGTGACGCTAAACTGTATCAGAACATCTTATGACCTATAGATACATTTTGGTACTATGAAGCAGGTACAGAATTGTATTAAGCTACTGACATGGAACATATGAGGACTTAACCCAAAGAAAGTTAAACAAGTGCTTGCATATGCAGATCGCCATCAGGTACAGATAACACTCTTGCAAGAAATACATTTTACATACTCCACTGATGTGCGGGTGGGCTCTAGATGGACTGTGATTGGAGTTGAGTCACCCTATTCTTCATATTCAAGGGAGGTTCTTATACTAATTAAAAGGGGTCTCCAGTTTACGCTCACACACTCTGAAAAGGACGACCAGGGCGGGTACATATTCATATGCATAAACTAAGGGGCACAACAGTCACTATCATTGAAGTATATCAGCCTAACATAGACGACCATGAATTCTATTCAACATTGAGAGGCCGTCTGTTTGCCTTACAACCTGCAGTTGTGCTTTGGGGAGGTGATCTTAGCAAATACATAGAGCCATTAAGGGATCATTCGGCTACAATGGACTGGCAGGGTAAACAGCCTAAATTGTTTGAGATATCATGGATGAACACAGGATAATTGATACATGGATATTGCAATACCCCCAACTGAGAGAAGGAACATACATCTCATCAGTCCATAAGACATAGTCCAGGGTGGACTATTGGCTAATATTGCGCAAAATAATCGGGTGGATGGCGGCTACACAGCACCTAGTAGGAATGCTTTCTGACCACTCGCCGGTATTACCTGAGCTAGAGATTCACACTCATGCCTGACCCGGTATTTTGAGATGGGGTGCGAGACATGAATATGCACTATTTCGCCGAGAACAAGGGCTCTGTGGATGGTGCAGATATGTTATGGGGTGGCCTTTAAGGTTCCATAGGAGGGACGCCGATAGGGTTCCAGTCAGGGGTCCTGCAGGCTCTCCACACCCAAAACTATAGAGAATGTTTTGATGAACCTTGAGCGTCGATACGAGTTAAGCCCTACCCCACAAGTACTGGCAGAAATAAGAGCACTAGTAACTGAATATAACAACACAGTCCAACAAGAGGTTAAATATTTCTCCAGACGATGGATGGAGCGATCATATGAGAGGGGGTAAGACCGGGTCACAGCTTGCCCAGTAAAATCAAAAAGCAACAGAAACAAACATTCATAGTAGGCACAGAGACCGGAGATGGCCAAGTGTGCCGGGACACTTCCACCATTATGGCACAATTCACGAATTACTAGTTTGAGCTTTACGGAGTTCAGGAGGCAGCAACGGTGACTGACACAATAGCCTATCTCAAGGATTTAGCATTGGCTTGGCTGTCTCCGGGTCAAAGGGAGTACTTCACGCAACCTATTCGAATGGGGAGGAAGTGCGGGATGCAATCCGATCAATGCCAAACAGGAAGGTGTTGGGAAGCAATGGACTCTCCAATTAATTCTACAAAGAATTTGCAGACATAATAACACCACATATACACACCATTTAAGAAGATACTCCCGCCTACCCTTCAGGAAGCCCTCCTAATAACTCTCCTAACGTCAAAGAAAATGTCACACCAATATCAGCTGCTGTCACTCATTAATACTGATGCCAAAATTCTGTCCAAAGTCATTACCGCTCAAATCCAACAGCTACTCCCGGCACTGGTGTTGCCTGACCTGTCCGGCTTTATTCCAGGAAAGTCCACCATGCATAATTTATGCACCATGTTTGCATTAATGCACCATTTGGACCCCAAAGTCAAGGCTGCAGCTGTACTTTTGGACGCAGCAAAAGCCTTTGACTCTATGCAATGGGATTACATGTTCACGGTATTCCAGCGAATGGGCATCCCTTCAACATTCACAGGGTGGATACAGCTATTATACACAGACCCATCAAATCTGAGCCAGAAAAGTATCCAGTCAAATCATAACATGCAGGATCACGCGGCAGGGTAGCCCGTTGTCCCCAATGCTCTTCGCTCTAGCACTGGAGCCATTGGAATGCCAGATAAGACAGAGACACCCCGAAGCAGCGCTCAGATTTTGACTGCGCACTCTAGTCATTTCTCTATATGCAGATGACACAGTGCTGTACGTTCGCAACCCAGACACCCAACTAGCACCCCTGATACACAAATATATCCGACAGAGGTATTTAGGGGTAACTATAAATTGGGATAAGTCTTCCATTTTCTCTCTCACCCAGGGCACCATGCTGCACGTCTTAGAATATCCACTCACCAGGTGTACAGAACCAGTCAAATACTTGGGGATATGGCTGCATAGAGATACCACGTTCATAGTCCATCAGAATTATGGGCAAGCCATTTCTAAATTGGAAGACCAAATAGCTTACTGGATAACATTCCCTCTATCCTTGGCTGACCGACTAGCGGTTATGAAGACGGGTGTATTGCCTAGGTTTATATATTTATCAATGTCCCAGTCACTTTAACGGCACTCTTCTTTAGAACGCTCCGCTCCTGTTTGATTAGACTGGCAGGGGCAGGAAAGCAACCCAGATGTAGCTGGGAAACACACTGCCTTATGAAAAAGGTTGATTCGGGGCTCCCAATATGTACCTTTATTATCTCTGTGCCCAAGCACAATTTTCACATTACTGGTACTTTCCAACTAACTATATCCCACACTTGGCAATAGAAAGTGAGGAAGCACATCCTATACCATTAAGAGCCATGTTACCACATGTTCGTAATGATCTTCCTAGAACTGAAATCAACACTACACAGAGCACTGTTTGAGCCTGGCAGAAACTGTGTGAAAGAGCAGGGAAAACACAAGTGTATGCACCCACTCTCCCTCTGCACCACCCGGCCATTTCCGTCACCCAGGAACTTAAAGCGAGGTTCATGAACTCAGACGCCTGGTTGCGGACTGTGGGGACGATTACTCAGAGAGCGACTTAAGTCTCCTCAGACATCATTTCACAGACACAGCGTCAAACCCCATTGTTAGGTTTTATATATCATTGTCTCCGGAAAGCTTTCAAGGCCAACTAACCCTGATTCCCAGAAGCCCCTCCCACATTAGAAACACTACAGATCATACTGACGTGCAACTCACACAAAGCTCATAACAAGGCTGTACACCACTGTGCAGGGAAAGACCCCACTAAAAGAGCTTGCTAAGTGGAATACTACACTGGACCCACAGATGTCCCCCGAGGATTGGAAGGTGTGTTGCACACTCACAGGCCAACTTACAGTGAATGTTAACTTAAGAATTGTACACTTTAAATATCTACATCAGCTATATTACACCCCAATGCAGCTGTATAAATACGGTCTGCGAGAGGATGCTCACTGTGTCAGATGTGCAGCTGAAGATACGGATTTTCTACACCTAGTCTGGGGGTGTGACCACATCTATCGGTTTTGGGTCAGGTTCATTCAAGCACTCTCTTATATGATACTGGAGACTGTTGCTTGCACTCCACATGTATGGCTCCTGGGCGCCATTAGAGGTTTACTACCAATTAATAGCAACGTAGCAGCCATTGCTTTATTGTTGGCTAAGTGCATTTCTCATGTCAACATCCTATGAATCTGACCTGTGAATTTAACCAATGTTTTACATGCCCATTATGTTTGGTATATGTACCATGCATAATTGATGATAATACAACGTGATGTATATGTTAGATGCTGCCTGTGTCACTGTGGGCTTATGGTAAGCGCAATGCTTGTAACCCTGTTCAATGCCGAAATTTAATCAAAAAAAGTCTAAAAACAATTGTGGTTGTGTGGGGAGATAACATTTAAAGCGGCAGCTGATGCTGCTAGAAGCATGGACCTATCAGAGAAATGTTACACAAGGTAAAAGTAAACATGTAGAAGTGAAGACAAATGAAGGTGGCGTACACCTGGTGTGGTGGTGTTGTCCTTCAGGTGTGAGTCTAGTAGCCATTTGACTAATTCTAAAATATGTCCTTTATTCAACAAAATATGTAGCACCTGCAGAAAAAAGGCCATTTTAGCAGAGTTTGCAGAAATATGAGTAAAAAGTTAAACCAAATTGTGGAAGAGATTATGGATGTGCGAGGGGCAGTTTGTAGGATGTTGCGTTGAGTGTGCAAGATGTACAATATACTGGCAGCAAGAAGGCTGCAAAGGTTACCCATCTGTAGGTGTACCCATTAAAACCATAGTGGGTTTTTGTGATAGGTATACTATCAAGGGAAAAAATATGTATGACAAATTGTGGCCTGGCAGGAAGTTGTGTGATTCAGTTGGGAATCTGGGGAGCTATTCAGGTAGGAGTCTCATGCAAGGTTTTATGTGGGCAGATATTGACTTTGGTTCAAAGAAATGTAATGGGAAGATTTATGTAGCTAATAAAGGAGCCATGATCCTAGGGTTTGCCATGTAGAATGGAGTTGGGGATAAAAACTGATCCATCTGTTGGTCCTCCAGTGTTTTCTGTTCATAAAGAGGAAGTGGATGGAAGTAAAAATTACACTGGAAATTAATATGAGAATTTAAAAAATGAATATCTTGATGTGTTCAGTGATCAAGAGTGCAAGGGTTCAAACACAAGATTATTTAGCGTGATAAAGTAGTATCTGTCAGACAAAAATTGAGAAATGTACCATTAAATAAAAGGGAGAAATTGAAGGGTATTTTGCTCGATTTGGATGAGAAAGGAATTATCAAACCCCTAGAGAGTTCTGACTGGGTTTCACCAATAGTAATTCCTCTTAAATCCAATGGGACTTACCCTTATGTTTGGATGCAAGGTGTTTAAATAATGCTATGTGTATAGACACTTTTCTCCTCCCAATTTACGAGAATTAACCTCTTCCATTGGGGATGCGGCTGTATTCTTTACAATTGATCTCACAAGTGCATATTACCAGATTCAGTTGGAGGAGGAATCAAAACATTTCACAATGAGGGCATATATCAGTACAAAGGTACAGTATATATCAGTACAAAAGTAAGCTATGTGGGCTGGGGAGTGTGTCAATAGTCTTTTAAAGGGAAATTATCTGAATTTTATCAGGAAAACAAGGGGCTAAAGTATTCCAAGATGACATTTAAATTTTTTGGTCGAGACAAATGTTCCCATGACAGTGCATTACGGTTGGTCATGTTGGCACTAAAGGATAATGGGTTGACGGTGGAAAAAGAAAAATGTGTTTTTGGTAAACAGCAAGTAGAATATTTAGGTCATATATTTTCTAAGGAAGGGATTCAGCCCAAGGGTGGTCATGTAGAGGCAACTGTAAAAGCACCAGAGCCAGTGAATAAGAATCAACTGAGATCATTTCTGCGACTCAATGAATTTTATTTACATTTTATGGAGAACTATGCATACAAAATTGAGCCCTTGCGGATTTTATTAAAGAAGAATTCTATGTTTTGCTGGTAACAAGAACAAAGTTTTTCAATGAAACCAAGAAAGAAATATTGGTAGCACCATGTTTAAAATCATTCATAAGCGGGGACGGTTGTATAGTATCCGTCGATGCAAGTAGTTATGGCATTGGTGATGTTCTTTCACAAAAAAAGTAATTGTGCAACTGGGACTGTATTGTATGCTTTCAAGCACCCTAACGCAAACCGAGCGTAATTACTTGGTCATTAAAAAGGAACTACTTGAGGCGGCGTGGGCAGTGGAACGATTTCGAATATATGTATGGGGAAGTAATTCAAAGTATGTACTGATTATAAGCTATTGGTCAATATTTTTAAGCCAGGTGAGGGGAGAAAAATTTGACACTAAGACTGGCAAGACTAGCGTCAAAATTACAAATGTCCAAACATTATACAATCACTGATGGATTATCAAGATTACCAAGTAACCGCGTGGATGAATGTGTGTTGGGTGATGGTGAATGTGAGGTAGCATTTACATATGAAGATATTGTTGACTGTGGAGGAACACCTAAGAGATGGGAACAAGAACTGAAAAAAACAGTATAATACAACAAATGGAAAAATATGTGCCTCTGGAGACTGTAAAAAGAAATATCTCTGTGTGGATGGCACTGAGAAGGGCAATTGCTCCGTGAATGTAGTGCATTCTGGAAGGTCAGGGGTGAACTTTCAGTATGCAAGGAAATAATTTTGAGAGGTGACAATTGTGCCACCATATGGAGTACATAATTGTATCATAAAATTGGGACATGAAGGAATGTCGAGTACTAGGAAGAAAATAAAGGAAAGTTCTTGATGGCCAGGATTAGATGCCAAAGTAGACCGTTGGGTCAGGAATCGCGAGTCATGTAGTGCACGTGACAAGCTGTTTAAACCGTTAAAAATACCTTTTTCTATGGTTGAATTGCAAAAACCGGCTATTGTATTTATGGAGACCTTTTTCTACGATGTCATCAAAAGAAAGTTACACCACAGTATTTATTCAAAATCAATACAAGTGGCCAGAAGTGAGGATGGTGAGCAATGTAACCACAAATGTGGTTACTGAATTTCTTGAAGATGTGTTTTCACAGGAAGGTATTACAGAACTGTTGGTTTTTGATAATTGAGTTCAGCTTACAGCTAGCAAAATGCAAATGTTTTTTATAGGATTTGGGTGTGAAAGATGCGAGACTATCATTGTATCACCCACATGGAAATGGTCAAGTAGAACGATTTAATAGGGTAGTTAAGGAAGCTATCCACTTAGCTGTGAAATCTGGGTTGCCATGAAGAAAAAAAAAAATGTTGCAAAAAGATGGTTAGCCTACAATGTTACTTTCTATACTGTGACGGGCTAAATGTTGTTTGAATTATTAAGGGGGAGGAAACCAACTGAAGCCTGGGCATGAAAGGCAAGGACGTTATGCTTTAGGCCATGCGGTAAGTGCAGCTGGTGCGACAGCACTTACATGCGCTCCCCTGCCTCCTTTCACCCCCCCTCCACTTTTTATTCTCCATCACCTTACTCCCTGCAGAGCACACTGGCACTGGACATGATGATTTCCAATAACACGTAGAGGGAAGAATGACCCCAGATGCCTAGACTGGTACTGCACCGGCAGCAACCTTTGGATTTGCCTCCCCCTCCATATAACAATCTTCATACTGTGGGCTAGCAACACTCCTGGAGGTGAGTGTGACCCCCTGACCTGCTTTGGGCCAGGAGTACACTCGACTCTACCAGCCTGCCTCCGTGCCCCTGACCCCGCCGTTGCTGCAAAAAGAAGTTTGAGGCCCTCCACCACCCGCCTGCGCCTCATCCCTGGTGCCTAGTGGTAGGCGTATGTAGTGTGCTTTGTACCATGTATTTCGTTTTTTATAAATTGTATTTAATTTCTTGTATTTTGTTTTTCGTTTTACACACTGTTTTTAACTTTACCTGTGCCCATTTTCTGCTCCGCTTCATATTTTTCGCTCCGATTGTGCCCGTTTTTCTTTTCTGGCTCTTGCCGGTTGTTCTGACCCTGCTGCTGCGTCCCCTGCGGCCCCGCCTCCCAGCTGCTCCTCCCTCCCACTTCCCCTTCTTAATGGCAGTCGCTGTGCGGCCGCGCCTGAGGCACGTCACAGGCAAGCCCGTCTGCGCCAGGACCGCGCCCAGCACCCGTCCCCCTGGTCCACGCTCCTCTGGCCTCCCCAAGTGCCACTAATCCTCCACAGAGCTCCTTGCTCTCAACCCCAGCCGGCACACCGCCTGCGCCCAGGCCAACCCCAGACACACACACGGACCTTTCACATGCCACTTCTATTGCACTAACACAAACATCGCCAACAAGCACCACAACAACACCAAACCCCCCAATCACCTCAACTGCATCCTCCTTAACACCTGATCCATCCACAAGAACGCCATCGAGCTTTGGGACCTACTCACCACAAACTCTCCCGACATCGCCTTCCTCACTGAAACATGGATGAACTCCTCATCAGAACCCGACATTGCCATAGCCATCCCAGAAGGATACAAAATTACCAGTAGAGACCGCACCAACAAACCAGGAAGAGGAAGCGCCATAATACAGAGAAACTCCATCAAGATTTCCACCAACACCGACACCCTAAACACCGCAGAGCACCTACACTTTCAGTTACACATCAACGCCAACACCACCCTAAGAGGAACCCTCATATACAGACCACCAGGACCCCGCCCCCCCATTCTGTGACACCATCGGCGACACTATCAGCTCCCACACCCTCACCTACACAGACTACCTACTCCTTGGTGACCTTAACTTTCACCTGGAAAGCACCCACGACTCCACGGCCCTGCTGGACAACCTCACAAACCTCGGCCTCAAGCAACTGGTCACCTCACCCACCCACTCAGCCGGATTCACGCTAGACACCATCTTCACCTCCAGCAGCCACATCACCTTCACTCACACCACCGAACTCCACTGGACTGACCACCACTGTGTCCATTTCTCCTTCCTGAAACCCACCACCAACATCCTACCCCCTACCGCAAGTGGAACAATATCTCCAAAGAGCAACTGATCTCCAACCTTCGCACAAGCTCCACCTCCCAGTACCAAAAACCCCAACGCCGCCGCCCTCAACCTCACACGATGGCTAGAAACATGCGCAGACTCCCTCGTCCCATTCAAAATAACCAACAACACCCACACCATCACAACCGCCCCCTTTTTCACCACAGAACTTCAGTCTTCCAAACGAGAATGCTGAAAAATTGAGAAATCCTGGCACCAGGAACCCTCAGTGAGCAACTTCTCTGCCCTCAAATCATCCATGTGCAAACATCACCAACACATCCGGACCACCAAACGATCCTTCTACAAAAATGCATAGACAACAACACACACAACAGCAAGGAACTTTTTGCCCTCATCAAAGAACTCACCAAACCCAAATCCTGCACCATCGACCTTCCCAAGACCTCTGCAACTCTCTCTCCAACTACTTCCACCGCAAGATCGCAGACATACACGACAACTTCACATCGTCATCACCCACCATCACCACCACCGACACAACCAACACCACAGCCCCCTGCTGCACCAACCTACTGAACACCTGAACCCCCACCAACGACGAAGAAATCTTCAAACCCATGAGCTCCATCCACTCAGGCTCCCCAACAGAACCTAGCCCACACCACATCTTCAAAAGGCCAGCCAAATTATCGCTCCCCAGCTCCGGGCCGTCATCAACAGTTCCTTCGAGACCGCAACCTTCCCAGATATTTGGAAACACCCCGAAGTCAACGCTCTTCTCAAAAAACCCAAAGCAGATCCTGAAGGCCTCACAAACTACCGACCCCTCTCTCTACCCTCCTTCCCCGCAAAGGTCATAGAGAAGATAGTAAACATACAACTGTCTCGCTTCCTTGAAGACAACAACATACTCAACGTCTCCCAGTCTGGATTGTGCAAAAACCACAGCACCGAGACTGCCCTCATCACCTGTACAGACGACACCAAGACCAGATTGGACAAGGGCGAAACCGTCGCCCTAAGCCTCCTAGACCTCTCCGCAGCTTTTGACACCGTATGCCACCAAACCCTCCGCACACATCTCTTCGACGCCAGAATTCGCCACAAAGCCCTGGACTGACTCACCTCCTTCCTTTCCGACAGAACCCAAAGAGTTTGCCTCCCTCCTTTCCGGTCTACAGCCACCAAGACCATCTGTGTGGTCCCCCAAGGATCCTCCCTCAGCCCCACCCTTTTCAATATCTACATGGCTCCTCTCGCCAACATCATCCGCCCCCACAGCCTCACCATCATTTTATACGCTGACGACACGCAGCTCATCATGTCCCTCACGAGGAACCCATCTACCGCTAAGAACAACCTACACGCCGGACTCCTCGCCATCGCTAACTGGATGACAGCAAGCCACCTCAAATTGACCTCAGAAAAAAACCTAGATCATCATCTTCGGTCCCAACAAGACAGCATGGAATGACTCTTGGTGGCCCACCACCCTTGGACCACCCCCAACATTCACCACCCATGCACGCAATCTTGGCATCATACTGGACTCATCTCTCTCCATGACTCAGCAAATCAACGCCATATCATCCTCCTGCTTCAACACCCTTTGCATGCTACGCAAGACTTTCAAATGGATTCCATTAGAAACAAGAAGAACAGTCACCCACGCCCTCATTAGCAGCAGACTGGACTACGGCAACGCTCTCTACGCAGGGACCACAGCCAAGCTTCAGAGAAAACTCCAGCGAATCCAGAACACAGCCGTACGTCTCATCCTCAACCTCCCTCGCCACAAACACATCTCCGCCCACCTCAGATCCCACTGGCTGCCCCTCAACAAAAGGATCATTTTCAAAATCCTTGTCCACGCACACACAGCCCTCCACGACACCGGACCGGCCTACCTCAACGAACGAATCAACTTCCACAAACCAACTTGACAGCTCCGCTCCGCCGACCTCGCCCTCGCTACAGTCCCCTGCATCCAACGCACCACCTCCAGCGGCAGATCCTTCTCCCACCTCGCCGCCAAAACCTGGAACTCCCTCCCCACCAACCTACACAAGACCCAGGACCTCCTAACTTACAGAAATCACCTAAAACCTTGCTTTTCGAACAGTAACGCCACCCCTCCCCGGCTCCTTGAGACCCTACCGGGTGAGTAGTGCGCTTAAGAAATTTGTTTGATTGATTGAACACCTCTACCCAGGAGCATGAGGTGAGCACCAAGGACGACTTCCCTTCTTCCCCATTGCAGACTACGTAGTATAGCACTTAATGTGGGGGAGACTGTTATCAGGCTAAAAGTGGGACTACTCATGCCACTCTACCCAGAGATGGTGGGGTTGTGGTGGGTCCCTGAAGCAGTGCATAGTCATTTAGCTCTCACAACCCTGTGACACTGCTACAGACCAATCCCAGCAAGGGACCTTATGGAACTCTCAGTGCAGCTATAAACTCATGAACTAGCATGTGCTGTGGTCCTGAATTGTGAAAAGGGAGGCACTTCTCCTTCCAACAGTGTTTGCCCTCTGGGTGACTGCTTGTTCTGCCCCACTACAGACCCTGAGGGAGGGCTGGGGGCCTGTTGGGTCGGCACCGCTGACAATTACAAATGGAAAGTTCCTCCTGAGGACCACTGGTAGACGGGGCATAAGGGCAGACCGGGCCCCCAGAGCAGTGTGCTGATGACGCCATGAGCCATCCAGGGTCTAACCCACCGCCCATGCCCATGGCGCCAGCGACCAATAGAGAACTCAAGCTCCAATGCATTCTCTAAGCCATTTCAGACACTAAGCAAGCCCTCAGTGCCAAGTTCGGTGCCGTGGCAGTGGAGCTGGGGTTTTTGTGCGTGGATCAGCGGAAGCTGGCAGACCAAATCAAGCACACAGAACGCCAAATTAAGGAAATCCACCCAGCAGTTCACAAGTTAGAGGGGCAGATCTGGACACTTACGGCCAAGGTCCAGGCAACTGAAGCCAGAGCCGAAGATTCTGAAGGGTGGTGCCTCCTCAGACAGCCGTGACCTCCTGTAATGACAGCCTTGAGCACACTATGCATCCACATATGGGGGATACACCAAAGAGAATGCAATTCTTCTATCGCCAACAATATGCCCCTCAGATGGAGGACATCCCTGTTACCCCTACAGATTGTTTCCACTGCCAAGAGATTTGGAACCATGACGAGCTCCCATCACCCCCAAATCCCCCCCCCCCCAGCTCCGAGGTGAGTTCACAGCATACCAGTGCACAAACTGGAGCTCCCGGTTTATGGCAGGTTCTGTTGTTCGTTTGGGCTGCCAAATGTTCTTGCGTAGCCATAGGTAGGGCGTTGGGGGTCTCGTTTCTGTAATTTGGTATGTCTTGTGCTGTGCTATTTTCCTCTGTTCTGGGCCTAATATTGATCACTGTTCAACCTGTCACCACCATAATATGCTATGTGAGCGCCACAGGGCAGGTTTCTCCCCGCAAATCGTTATCATGGCATGGCTAAAAATACTTACGTGGAATGCCCGAGGTATTGGAACTTCCCGGAAGATACACGCTGTGCAGCAATACATATGGAGGTGGGGAGCACAGACTGCATTACTGCAGGAGACTCCTATCATGTGTGGTGAAGATACTTGCCTCCAGAGGCGTTGGAGGTGTCAATGGTTTTGCACCACATACTCCAGCTTTGCCCGTGGAACCCTTATCTGGGTCCGACCAGATCTGCTTTTCCACCCCCTGGCCTATTGACCAAGAGGGCAGAAATGTTCTGGTAGAGGGTCTACTTGACAGGAGAAGGGTTCTTCTGGGCAGCATGTACGCCCTCAACGCAGCCCAATCGCCTTTTTCTCACATGTATCTACAATCTTAGCAAAGTGAGCCCACCTGCCCCTCCAATGTTCATCAGTCATTACCAATGATGCACACTTTTCTCAATGGCTCCAGTACTGGTCCCTTCTGGATTGGCAGGGATCAATGTATCTCCTGGACACAGACTTCTCCCATTATTCCTCCCCCCATGACTCATACGTCAGTTTGGACTGGATGCTCTCGACTGCTCGATTTAGAGGGGGAATATTTGGGGAAGACCTTCTCGGGACATAACCCCCTACAACTGCAGCTTGAGTGGGGACCCCCACAATCCGTGGTCTGACTCCAACCTGCCCTGCTTGAGGACCAGGCATTCCATACGACAATGGAAGAGTCCCTCACAAACTACCTAACGGACAATTGGGGCACCTCCACCTCTAAATCAATAAACTGGGAAGCCATGAAGGGGGTAATCAGAGGGCATTGTATCCAAATGGTAGACTGCGCCAGAGCAACCTTAAACACTGACTTGTCACAGTTTGAATTTTCCCTAAGAACACTAGAGACTGTGGCTAGAAGGGACCCTGTGGCATGAATAGTGCTGACTACGGCACTCAGCAAACACACACAGCTGGTGGAGCAACTGCGCTGCTTAGACCTTCATGCTTACCAAGACAAAATTCATACTGAGGGGGACAAACCAGGGTGTTCGTTAGCATGGCTTCTGCGCAGAGCTGACCCCCCCAGCGCCTATTACAAGAGTTAGGGACCCCATATGGAAGTCATCTTAAACCAAGCAGACTTCCATGTGGCGTTCACAGCACATTATCATGCCCTATATGACCCTCCGTTTGTACGCTGGCAGGATGATATTGATCAATTCCTACCTTTGGTGGAACTTGCAACAATCACTCCCTTGGGGAGGGAAGACCTTAATGCACCTCTCACTACACAAGAAAAGCGAGCTGCCATTAGGGGTGCAGCAACTCTCATAACACTAGGGACAGACGGGCTCTCTAGAGAGTTCTATAAGGCTTATGAAAGACATTTAGCCCCCAAACTACTGGAGCTATATCAGGTGGCATTTGAGGAAGGACGTTTCCTGCCATCTCTTCGAGAATTCTTATTAATTCCAATCCTGAAGCCAGGGAAGGAGCTTGCCTCCTACTGCCCCCTATCAATGCTGGGCTCTAACTTTAAGATTCTGTAAAGTTCTGGCAGGTCTCTTATATGGGGTAATGATGTGCCTGATCCACCCCGATCAGAATGGGTTCATACTTGGCAGGTCCACTACTTTAAACATAGGCCATCTGCATAGTGTGATGGAGCTCTCTACGGTCCAGTGGCAGTATGACGAGTGTCTGGTGCTGGGCCTGGAGAACGGGTTTGATACTATAAGCTGGGATAATTTGTTCTCAACATTAACAGCTCTTGGCATTACGGGACATATGCAAGTCTTGATACGCTTCCTATACATGGAACCAATGGTATGTGTAAAGATTGGCCAGTGTGTATTGCCTCCCTTTAAGGTGAGCAGAAGGACGTGTAAGGGATGGCCACAGTCCCCACTACTGTTTGCTTTAGTCATGGAGCCATTAGCACAGTGGCTGATAAAAAAGGGTCGAGAGTGGGGCATCATGATGGAAAAGGAACGCCACACAGTTTCGCTTTATGCGGACGATGTGTTGATCTATGTCAGGTACATACAAGGGGGTACTGCTCAAATTCAGGCCATTTAATAGGAATTTAGGACAGCGTCTGGCCTGCGTGTGAGCTTGGCTAAGTTGTGTCTATATCCCTTGAGCCTGAATTTCCCCCCACAGCTGTTTGTTGTGGATGGACATCTGCTGGGAACCCCACATTTTCTGATATCTCGGAATCAATATCTATCATGCCACAGAGGACCTGATAGAAGGGAACCCCACGAGAACTACTGCGTCCTACGCATAGGTGTTTTGGAGCACGCCAAGGCTCGGTGTCACAGGCCAAAATGGTCATACTGCCCCGTTAACTTTATCATTTCCATAGTTTACCAGTTCGAATCTAGAGGGCCACTTTTCATGCCCTACATTCAATGCTGTGGAGTTTCATCTGGAAGAAGGAAAGACGCTTGGGTGGATTCTGTAAATTATAGCTGCCTGTCAGCAGGTGAGGTTTAGGTACACCACATTCTGAGCATTATTATTCAGCTGTGCAGTTGCAATTGCCTGCTCGCTAGCAGAGCGACAACTGTCTGAGCTGAGTTACCCCACTGAGGTGCAAGCGGGCAGTGCGATTCCCCAGCTCTTTCTTCCACATGTACGACTCCCATGAGAAGCCAGAAGATTACTGTGAATTGGACATGACTGCTTTCTCCGTAGCTTATGTCTCATGTCGCAAATACCTCCCTACTTCCCGGAGATTCCTATACATTCTACATCCTCTTTCAATTGTATGTTGGGGGAGGCGGGACTGACTGCTTGGAGGGAAGCAGGGGTGGACACGCTAGGTGCACTCTTCCATGAGGACATGTGTATGTCCTTTGAGCAACTGTGCGATGAATACGAGCTACCAGGAGGGCATTTCTTGGTACATGGCCATTTGCTGGTGGAACTGGAAAGGCTGTGTGGTATGACAGAGTCGGAACCTGCCCAGCATCCTCTTATTCATACTCTACACCTTATGGAAGGTAACTTGTCACTTGGCTCGCCCACGCCCTTGCACACATGACACAAGACCTGCTGATTACACTTAGCAGGGAATGGAAATGGGACTTGGGCAGGGGACTGATTAACAAAGACTGGGAGGCTACATTCTTGCACCCTAGGAAAGTCTCAAGAATGCAAAGTTTCAATATATCCAGTTTAATATCCACCATAGAGCCTATCTCATGCCTGCCACCTTATCCCGCATGTTTGGTTCCTGTCAACTTGCGCCCACTGTCAGCAGCCAGGGGCGGACATGATCAATGTGTTCTGGGAGTGCTCCGACTCCATGGCCCTCTGGTCTGCAGTGTCAACTGCACTGGAGCTAGTGACCGACTGGAAAGGGGTGTGCATAAGGGAAGGAGTGCTACTGAGATTGTTCTGATGCCTGAAGGCAGTGAAGGACACAAGTTTTTTTTTAATAGATCTAGCACTGCTAATAGCACATAGACTAATCGAGATGCAATTGGAAGGCCCCATCTTTGCCCGGCCTGGCTTGATGGTGGGCAGAGGCGTTTAAATGTGGACGAGTGGAGGCAGAAGTGTTGCGAGGAAGCATGCGGCCTACACAAATATCCGTTATCGGCGAACTGTGAAGTGCTGCTCCTAGAGCCCCAAACATATTGGGGCGGGGAAGGCATCTGACCTGACACGCACAGCTAGCATGACCCTCTAGTTCAGCTGCATGAGCCAGAGTCGCATTATACTCAGGGCTCACAGCGGCCTTGCCCCGAAAGGAGGGCTCATAGTGGTAATGATTCATCTATACTGACAAATGAAATCACAAGACAGTTTACTGTTAGTTGTTATATGTTATATATAGCACTGAATGAACCTCGTACTCCTGAGCTCGCAATGTAACCTATTATCCTATGCTATCATTTATTGATTATGAATATCCATGCTGTAAATGTAATTGCGACTGGGTACTCCTGAGCTCACAATGTAACCTATGCTCCTATGCTATCGTTTATTGATTATGAATACCCATGCTGTAAATTATATTGAGACTGTGATATCCTCACTGCCTATAATGCTAAAACAATTGGTTTAAAAAAAAAAAAATTGCTGTCCAAAACATATACAAGGTGACATTCAATACGAACGTCACACCAGTAGCAACAACTTTGTAAACGGACCTACATACTTTAAATATTCCTTAAGTACTTGTTATGTATTGAAGATTTATGTTCACCCTCTCCATTCCTTAATGGTGGACGCTTTACAAAATTTCGTATAATTTCACTACAAGTGTAAATGTAAATCATAAATGTAGGCTTACACAACATTATATTTAAAATGGTACCTACGCCAACAGTGAGTGATACCAGGTATACGTGTAACACAGACTATTTTTTGTACAAGATTTGCCTACAGCGTAGCGTAAATGTTCAGTTTAACTATGTTCTGGAAATAAATATGGAGTATGCTTTTCCAACTATGAATTCTGAAACTGACACAAGAGGCTTGACCTCATGGATTTAAAAGTAAGACTAAAATGGTTGTCCCGCAAAAAAGTGTATTTCGCTGAGACAAACAAACACAGCAAACTGCTATGAAAGACATCCACCACACAAACATGCAGGCGATAGGTACATCACAAACACTAACATTTTGAATAAATCTGCAAAACCCACAACACCCTCTGGAGATTAAACATGCCACTTAGCCAGTAATAGCAGATTAAGACCCACTCTGAAAGGTGGGTATTAGGCAAATTAGCAATATAAATTACGCTTTTCCAACATGTACAGACAACAGCCACAAGTATACGAAAGTGAATCGAATAGGTTACCACCAACCAACTTACAGACAAAGTGGAACACAAGTTCCAAACTTACTACAGGACAACTCAGTCTCTGGTCTGCGAAGAAATCTTTGGAAATATTTTCAAAGCAACTCAGAGAACCAAGAGGTCTATGAAGTCACACTAAACGCAGGACATGCCACTCACATAAGCTGCCATAATAAGAGTAGGGAAATAGAGAGGTGTAAAGCAGGCATGAAGATGTGGCTCATACCTAATACACTGTACAGTGAGAGGACACACAACATTTTATTAAAGGAAGTAGGTACCTGATGGTACTTACACCTTGTGCCAGGTCCAGTTATCCCTTATTAGATCAGTAGTGTTTTAGCAGCTTAGGCTGGTAGAGGTAGCTATAGCAGAGCAGCTTAGGCTGAACTAGGAGACATGCAAAGCTCCTACTATACCACTTATATCATATAGCACTATATCATAAGAATCAAAATACTCAGAGTTACTAAAAAAATAAAGGTTCTTTATTGTAGTGACAATGTGCCAAAAATATCTCAGAGGATATACTCCCTTAAGAGGTAAGTAAAATACACAAAATATACACACAAACCAAAATCAGGTAAGTAAACAGTTAGAAAAGTAGTGCAAACACTGTAGAATACAATAGGATGCAATAGGCCTAGAGGCAACACAAACCATATACTAAGAAAGTGGAATGCGAACCACTTAGGGACCCCAGGCTTAGTGTAGTGTGCAGAGGGTCGCTGGGAGTGTAAGAAAATACTAAGGGTGTCCAAGATACCCCACCCCAAGACCCTGAAAAGTAGGAGTAAAGTGACCCTACTTCTCCAGAAACACACTAAAGTTGTGATAGGAGATTCTGCAAAGACCACAACTGACTGCAAAGCACTGAAGATGGATTCCTGGACCTGTAAAGGAAGGGGACCAAGTCCAAGAGTCACAAAAGTGTCTGGGGGGGTAGGAGCCCACTAAACCCTGGATGAAGGTGCAAAATGGCTGCCTCCGGTTGGAAGAAGCTGAAGATTCTGCAACAACGGAAGATGCCAGGAACTTCTCCTTTGCACAGAAGATGTCCCACGGGGTGCTGGAGGATGCAGAGTTGTTTCTTTGAAGAAAGACTGCAAACAAGCCTTGCTAGCTGCAAAGGTTGCAGTTGAAGAAAAAAGGGTGCTGCCCGGGCCCGGGAAGGACCATGAGGTCGCCACTTGGAAGAGGAGACAGAGGGGGTCCTCAGCAACACAGAGAGCCCACGCACAAGAAGGCAGCACCTGCAGAAGTACTTGAACACGGGTTCAAGAAAACTGAACACGGCGGTCGTCTCAACACTACAAAAGAGAGTCCCACAAAGCCAGTGGTCAACTCAGTGAGTTGAGCAATGCAGGACGGAGTGCTGGGGACCTGGGCTGTGCTGTGCACGAAGGATTCCTTGCAGAAGTGCACAGAAGCCCTAGCAGCTGCAGTTCACGCAGTACACAGGATTACTGTCTGGAGAAGGGAGGCAAGGACTTACCACCTCCGAATTTGGACAGATGGACCACTGGACTGTCGGGGTCACTTGGATCCACCACCTGTGTTCCAGGGGCCATGCTCGTCACAATGAAAGAGGACCCAGAGGACCGGTGAAGCTGAAGTTTGGTGCCTGCGTTAGCAGGGGGAAGATTACGTCGACCCACTGAGATTTCTTGGCTTCCAGTGCAGGGCGCAGGCAGACAGACCCTAGAGCATGCGCCACCAGGAAACAGTCGAGAAAGCTGGCAGGATTAGGCGCTACAATGTCGCTAGTAGTCTTCTTGCTACTTTGTTGCAGTTTTGCAGGTGTCCTGGAGCAGTCAGCGGTCGATCCTTGGCAGAAGTCGAAGAGGGAGATGCAGAGGAACTCTGGTGAGCTCTTGCATTCGTTATCTGAAGAGAAACCCACAGGAGAGACCCTAAATAGCCCTCAGAGGAGGACTGGCCACCAAGTCAGTTAAGCACCTATCAGGAGGGGTCTCTGACGTCACCTGCTGGCACTGGCCACTCAGAGGTCTCCATTGTGCCCTCACACCTCTGCATTCAAGATGGCAGAGGTCTGGGACACACTGGAGGAGGTCTGAGCACCACCCCTGGGGTGGTGATGGACAGGGGAGTGGTCACTCCCCTTTCCTTTGTCCTGTTGCGCTCCAGAGCGGGGGCTGGGGGATCCCTGAACCGGTGTAGACTGGTTTATGCAAGGAGGGCACCATCTGTGCCCTTCAAAGCATTTCCAGAGGCCAGGAGAGGCTACTCCTCTCAGGCCCTTAACACCTATTTCTAAAGGGAGAAGGTGTAACACCCTCTCTTAGAGGAAATCCTTTGTTTTGCTTTCCTGAGACTGGGCTGCCCAGACCCCAGGAGGGCAGAAGCCTGTCTGTGGGTTGGCAGCAGCAGTAGCTGCGGTGAAAACACCAGAGAGATGGTTTGGCAGTGCCCAGGGTCCATGCTGGAGCCCCGCGATGCATGGGATTGGCACCCCAATACCAGATTTGGCATGGGGGGGACAATTCCATGATCTTAGACATGTTACATGGCCATATTCGGAGTTACCATGGTGAAGCTACGTATAGGTATTGACCTATATGTAGTGCACATGTGTAATGGTGTCCCCGCACACACAAAGTCCAGGGAAATTGCCCTGAACTATGTGGGGGCACCTTGGCTAGTGCCAGGGTGCCCTCACACTTAGTAACTTTGCACCTAACCTTTACCAAGCGAGGGTTAGACATATAGGTGACTTATAAGTTACTTAAGTGCAGTGTAAAATGGCTGTGAAATAACGTGGACGTTATTTCACTCAGGCTGCAGTGGCAGTCCTGTGTACAAATTGTCTGAGCTCCCTATGGGTGGCAAAAGAAATGCTGCAGCCTATAGGGATCTCCTGGAACCCCAATACCCTGGGTACCTAGGTACCGTATACTAGGGAATTATAAGGGTGTTCCAGCGTGCCAATTAGAATTGGAAAAAATGGTCACTAGCCTATAGTGACATTTTTAAAGGCAGAGAGAGCATAAGCACTCAGGTTCTGATTAGCAGAGCCTCAGTGACAGTTAGTCACTACACAGGGACACACATTCAGGCCACAAACTATGAGCACTGGGGTCCTGGCTAGCAGGATCCCAGTGAGACTTGCAAAAACAAACTGATATACAAGTAAAAATGGGGGTAACATGCCAGGCAAGATGGTACTTTCCCACAGTGAGTATTAGGCAGATTAGCAATATAAATTATGCTTTTCCAACCTGTACAGACAACAGCCACAAGTATCTGAAAGTGAATCGAATAGGTTACCACCAACCAACTTACAGACAAAGGGGAACACACGTTCCAGACTTACTATAGGACA